>NC_057789.1:10916039-11096696 GCF_014905175.1 Aphidius gifuensis | reverse complement strand
TTGATATTAAGAAAATAAAACAATTGAAATCTACCCCCTCTCCCTTTTGACCATTTCAAAAATTCCCATTTTTTTCCTAAACTAGCTTTGATTCTAAACAATTTAGTAAAAAAAAAATTACGAGGATGGCTCAACTCCATCATAGACAAAAAAATTATATAGCCAACAACCCTTGAATTTGATCTCTTTAAATACGATGTTACTTATTCCAGAAGGATGTTTTTTCATATTTGTGACTTCTTTGGGGTATATTAATACTTAATTAATAATTTCTAATAAATTATATTAAATTTCATATCATTTTTAATTATTTATCAATGATGGGACCTTGGAACCCGAATCATCCCTGGATCAGGAGATTCGAGACGCTATCTTAGACGCCAATTTCAGCGCCATTTATGAATAAATTTTTTCTTTACACACATAATTAGTACATAAATAGCTCGTAACTCTAGGCCTCAGTTAATCAGGATTACATAATAAATGAAAAAAATATGCCAGCTTATCAATTTTTTTTTTAATTTTCAGTAAGTGAAAAATTTTATATTGATCTACTTACGGTTTATTTATAATTAAATATTAATCTGACAAAAAAAATAATAGGATGTAATATGTTCCTCCTTTTAAGACCTTGAAAATGCAATTTTTTCTTAAAGATTATCGTTATAAACAAAATACTTATATGCAATGTAATTACCAATTAATTCAAAAAGTGGCATTTGGTAACGACAATTGTCTGTTTTTCGAATGGAACGAAAATAGTAGCACAAAAAATCATTAGAAATTATTTGTGGAGTTCTTAATAACCTTTAAAACAAGCACAATAGAACGTCTCTATATTTAAATTTGGCCAAGTTGTGACTGTTTTCGGTTGACACCGCGCTTTGGTCGTGATTTATTCCAATAAAAATTAAATATGCCGTTGAGACGTTTAAATAAAAATAGGAAAAAAAAAATTTTTAATCTATTTTGTCATTTTTATCGAGAACAACAATTTTCATGCACTGGAGGCAAAAAAAAAAAATAAGTTTTTTATTTGAATAGGTCTAGTATACATAATGCTTCAACTGGTAAATTTATAAATGCCTTACGTATACTTAAGCATTTACCTTCATTTAATTTTCGTTTTTTTATAATGAAAGTGATAAATTATATGTAAATATAAATAATGTTTTACATCTAAATATAATATATGAATTTTTTTTTTTTTTCTGTAGTTTCGTCGTTATTTATTTTGGATTTTGTAATTTTGTCGTTCTTTTTTTGTGGTCGTTTTTTTGTTTTTTTTTCTTTCCGTTCAGTAGCTATTTATGTAATTCTTATTTTTCGACTATAATACGTGCATTTATAATATATGAATGTTAAGAACTTTAAAAGCGAAAAAATTGGAAAATTATTATCATAAAAAAATAATTTAAATTATAATTTTACATACATATTATAGTTTTTTATTTTTTAGTATTAAAGAAACGAATCGAAATACACAACTCGGAGTTTTACACATAGGACATGGTCATTAATTTTTCAAAACAATAGCCACGGTAAATCATTAAGTGACAACAAAATTTGTACTAGATCATCGGAATTATATAATTTATAATTTATTACTGCTGATTCAACAGTCGATTGACTTGATGCATCACTCTCAGCAGTATCATTTCCAACATTAGATCAACTTGATGATGGCTGTATGACCATGCTATTATTTCTAACATCATTATTACCAGTCCCAGTAACGATTGATTGACTTGATGTCATACTCCCAGCAATATCATTTTTAATGTTATGACCACTTGGTTATGGCTTTGTGACTATGTTTATTCTAATACCATTATTACTAGCTGCATTATTATGGTAAAAATTTCTTTCATTAATGCGATTCTCATTTATATCATTTAGAGCATGTCTACCACTACTACCGTCATCATCGTCTTTATCATCATTTATATTTATTGAGCTATCATCATTATCATTATCTTCATTATCATCTGAACTCATTGAGTCATCATTATCATTTTCATTGTTACTGGGGCCAAAGTTTAGAATAATATTCTCAATAAATGGTAAAATTATTTTTGTTGCTTTCTGAATGCTGTTTTGATTCGTTCTTTTTCAAAAATCGAGTTCCAAAAACGTACAACTTTTCGCAACTTAACGCAGTGGTCAAATTTAATACTTTCTCGTCTTGGAAGATTCTCAGTTGATAGTTTTATAAACGCCATGTCTGTCAAGATATTATCTAAATGAGAAAATATATTTTCTCCATAACTACAAATGAAATTTAAATAAATATCAACCAAAAATATTTGAATTTACCATAAAATTCACATTTGTCAACAGTTTGTTGATCATTGAGACAATTGAGCAATTCCAAAAACTGTATAAAAGCATATTAGTCAGGCTCAATGCATTGTGAAAATAGGTGCGCTAAAGTAGAAATATTGAGAATCTTTTTTGATCGAATATTTTTTTGAATTCGTTGAATTTTGCGCAGTCATTTTCAGACATTGTGTATATGACTCGTCTGAATACTCCGTTATGTTTTTCTACTGGTAGAAAGTCGATCGAAGCTAACTGAGCATATATTTTTTTATTATGAAGACTATTCATGTCAGTTTTTTCATCTTTTAGACCATTTTTTATTAATGACTGTATCATGATTATCTTGAATAAGATGAAAAATAATTAAAAATTATAATAATATACATATATACTCACCAAGCAAAACTCATAAAATAATAGTTTAACTTAAGCTTCTGGAAAATCAGGTGCAAATAATTGTTGACAATATGGATTGGTATAGACGTGATTTATAAAATATCTTTTATGCAAGTAATGAACTAGCAATGCAATTATTCTTGGACTTATTTTTGTCAACCATCCTTACTAACTGCGGAGACCTATTGGATTATAAATTTAGGAAATTAATTTTTGATTTGAAATTAAGGTTGAATGTAAATAGAATAAGTAATTACCGATTTTCTGTATTTTTCGCCATAGTTGTTGCTGTCAAATAAGTCTTTCCTTTGGCTATTAATTTCAGCTTTTGTCCACAGATACGATTTTTTATCCTGCACGGCGCGATTCCACGACAAAAAAAATTTCCCATAAAAAACTCGACAAAAAAAATCCCGACAAAAAAAATTCCGACAAAAAAAATCACGACGAAAAAAATCACGACAGAAAAAATCACGACAAAAAAAATTAAATAAAAAAAAATTTAGATAAAAAAAATATAAATCGAATAAAAGGATACATTGAAGGAAAAAGATGTTGCCAAGTTACATATATAGGCCAAGGAATAAACAAAGAGGGTAATTTTTATCATTTTATTAATTCTTAGAAAAATAATAATTTATAATGTCAAAATAAAAATAAATATATATTGCAAACAAGTATAATCGGTATGAGAATAATTGAATGAATAACACATCTAAATAAACAAATTCAATAAATAAACAAAACAAATATAACAAATTTATCGAATAAATAAATAAATAAAACAAATTTAAAAATTCAAGTTATCAGCTATTGCTCGTGAATAATCTTTAATATCAAAGTGATTGAAAGACTTGACAATATTTTTAATCCGTGCATTATGATCAACGTATATGGCTCGTTTTTTAGCAGCAATACATTGACCACTTTTAAATTGAGCAATTTGTAATTCAACTAAATTCAAGTTGACTCAAAATAATTCAAAAATTTGGCAATTTCATTTCCTCCATATACAATGGCATCAGCTGCACATATAATATCATAATCTGCAACAACATATTCAACAGATAAAAAAGCCAATGCTACAAACATTTTCAAGATTAGTTCACAGTCAATATTACTGTTACAATGGACAGAAAGGCCACAGCTGACAATATGCCTCCACTGGCACTGTCAAAAATGGAAAAAACATCCCTCAATAATAATATCAGCAAATATATATTCAACTGCCTTCACTGAGAAAAAAAATTGCTGTTATTGAAAAAAAATTTTCTTCATATTAGCAAATTTTTTCTTGGAACTTTTTTGTCTTAGGTTGAAAAAAAAAATAATTAATTTGAGAAAAAATGTCTTGTTTTGAGAAAATATTTTTTTTCAATTTGAGACAAATTATTTTTTTTTTTTTTAAATATAGGATTAATTTAAGAAAACTTGTGATAAACTTAAGGATATTTTGTCTTTTGATTTGAGGGAAAATTTGCAAAAAAAAAATGACTTATACCTCAATTTGAAAGACAAGTCATTCGACTTAAGGCAACAAGCGTTCAAGTTGAGAGAAAACTTGCTAAAATTGAATGACATAACCCTCAATTCAAAACAATATTGATTTTTTTTATGTAAAATATTTATTAATTAAAATAACTTGAGAATTAAATTAAAGCAACAAACGATCAATTTGAGAAAAAATTTGCTAAAATGAAATGACATAACCCTCAATTTGAAAGAAGAGTCATTCAATTTAAAGCAGCGAGCGATCAAGTTGAGAGAAAATTTGCTAAAATAAAATCAAAATTTGCTCTATTTATATCATTATTCACTCAACTTAAATATGTTTTTTTCTCAACTTGAATGATTTTTGTCTCAACTTAAATTAATAAATAATCAAAAGTTGAAAAAATACATTTTTTAATTAAAAAAAAAAAAAAATTATTATTTTTCGCTCACTGAGAACTTCACTCCGTTTTTTTTTTGTATCATAGTTTTTTTTTTTTTTTTTTTTAATTTATTTTTTGTCCCGAGCGCGATTCAAACCTATCTCCCTAAAAACCTATCTAAACCTATATTCCAAACGCCAGTGTGTTATCCCCTAAGCCATCGTACGTTAACTTGAAAGACAGAAAATTTTCATCCTCATTAAGAATGACCTTCTTTTACATATATTATTTTATTGAATATATAATAAACTTGACGTCTTATAATACATTTATTTGAATAAAGTTTATTTTACTTTTTTTTTTCAGACAAATAACAAAAAAAAGTTAAGTGGTGATGTAATTTAATTTATTATAAAATACATACTCTAATTTGAATAAGTTGAATCTATATATCTATGTAGTAAGGAAAAAAAATATATGATTGACTTTGTTAACTTATTCAAATTTTACTTAGCTATATTTTTTACTTTGCTATATTTATGGCCAAACAAATCGGTGCCCTACATAATTTGACTTAGCTATTTTTTTACTTAGCTATATATTTTACTTAGCTATATTTTTAACTTGTCAATATTTTTTTACTTAGCTATATTTTTTTTACTTAGCTATTTTTTTACTTAGCTTATTTTTTTACTTAGCTATATTGTTGCTTTAATATGTTTTTGCTTAGCTATTTTTTTACTTAGCTATATTTTTAACTTAGCTATATTTATAGTCGAACATACAATATCTACATAATTTTACTTAGCTATATTTTTTACTTAGCTATATTTTTTTACTTAGCTATATTTTTTACTTAGCTATATTCATAGCCAAACACACAATATCTACATAATTTCACCATCTATATTTTTTTCCTTAGCTATATTTTTTACTTGGCTATATTTTTTACTTAGCTATATTATATTATCAATTATGAAAAAAGTTATCATTAACATTAGAAAGATATCGATAATTCGAAAACTATCCGCGCGATCAAAAAATTGTATTCGATTTTCTTTTCTCCTTGATGAGTTTAATCGACTTCCATTATAAAATAAATAAATTTAAAAAAATCGATATATCGAAATTTTAAAAAATATTATAACTCGAAAATTATTCGAGATATCGAAGTTTTTTTAAAAACATTCTCCCCAACGATCTCTATTGATTGCCATTATTAAATTTAAGAATAATCCGTTATTTCAATAACTATACGACATATAACCGATAAATAGCCGTTTTTTTCATATTTCAACTTCATTTTTAACCACTTTGCGCATTCGTAGGAATTTTTCGTAGAAACACGCCAAAGATGTTTACACATAATAAACCCGCGAGTCTAGATGGCTCACAAAATTTTTTTTTTTCAACTTAAGACAAAAAAGTTCCAAGAAACAATTTGCTAAACTGTAGCAATTTTTTTTCTCAGTGTTCATAGAAGCCAATTCGAACTCACAAATGACAATATCAGGATTTAATTCAGGCGCAGCTTTAATTATTACTTCTAATAATTTTTTATATGTCGTTAATCGACGATTTGGCATTAATGCGTAAACAAGAGGCAGACATTTACCACCAATGTAATCATGCAAAGTATACAGCTGAGCAAAAATATTTAGTACGGATGAAAAACTACCATCACCACAAATAACTTTGCAATTTTTAAGCATATCTAAATTTTTAATTCTTGAAAAAATTATCATTCTATCATCTCCACCTTCATTATATAAAATAAATCTCTCATCCTTTGAGGTAACAGTATACTATTCAGGTAATACAAGCAATTCCCGATTATCAGGATTTTGAATTGGTGGTCTATTTGTTGTACGCCCACGTTGTACTGTCCACAACAAACTTGGTATACGAGGCTACGTTTTTTAATTTTATTAATTGTTTTTATTTTGAAAATATTAGTGGCAGAGCCCGCATGATTATGCTCAGAAAAAACATCAATTAAATCACCTACACGATCAAAATAATAGAAAAAAAAGAATTACTATTTAAATAACAATAAAATATAATTAAAAACGTCAATAAAAATATGAAAATGCTCACCAGTAACATCATTGGATGAAGTATGTATAGTACATGCACATCGTATATTTAAATATTGGACACACCGCCACGTGTAATAACCATCTTTACATTTACGATTAAAGTTAAATACTTACCCATTATGAACTAATTGTTTACACCCTTTTTGGCTACGAACAAACGATAACGGCATGTTTGATGATTTATTAATTTCTTCACAACTTTACAGCTCAAAATTCATCAATTTTCAAGCTAGAGACTTGGAAATACGACTATTCGAAAGCGTAAAAAAAAGCTTTGAAATACATATTGAAAAAAAAATTTTCAATTAACTGTTTCGCGGCTAGAAAACTTTGTAAACATTGTTTTCTGAAAAAACGATAATTTATTTATTCGAAGACCTCTGAGCATTCATTAAAAAATAAAAATTCGGCATATAAGATATATTGTCTAAAGCTTTCTAATACACCTTTTTAAATAATCATCTTGAATTCAAATATATTGATTATTTTGAAAGTTATGATTTTTTGAAACACTGAAAAAAAACAGTGTTATTTGTGCAATTTTTTTATAACCGAATGTGTGCGAGTGTATATGTTATAGGTTGCATGAGATCGTAGAGTATAAGGCACATAGAAAAATAAAAATGTATGGGTGACGTCACGGAGCAACGGTACATATAGAGTATAGGCAAGCGTGATGTAGTATAGGAATAGAATAAGAAAATCTTACGGGTGTAAAGTTTCTTTAGTAGAGTTTTCAGTTGAGTTTTTTTGTTATAGTTTTTCGGTTTAGTTTTAGAATAGGATAGTTTATCGAAAATACAGGTGTATAGTAGGGAAAAAAAGAATAGAGTTTTAAAAAAACATATGTGTAGTTGAAAGTAGTTTTTTTTTAATATAGTTTTTTCAGTTTAGTTTTAGTATAGTTTTCGGAAAATATAAGTATAAAGGAGTTTTTTTTCAATATAGTTTTTTTATTTCAGTTTTTAGTTTCGTTTTCAAATCGGATAAGGGTCCGTCTGTAAAATAGGAAAAATCAACCCGCTGTTAATTTAGTTTAGGAACGACATAAATTTTTCTGAAGTTTAAAATGTTTCTGTTGTTATTTTATTTTTGGGATCGGCATGTGTTTTTGGATTTCCCTTCAATAAAAAAGTTAGTTTTTATTTTAAGATGTTGCATAGGAGTTTTTTTTTTATGAACTGATTTTCACAAATTTTTTTTGAAGTTTGAAATGTTTCCTTTGTTATTTTATTTTTACGACTCGCATGTTTTTTGGATTTCCTTCTTTAAGAAAGGTCAATTTCTAATGTAGCCGAGGGTTAATTTGTTTTTCGATTGACTTATTTTAACGACTTTTTCTAGAATTTTGAAATGTTACTGCTGTTCATTATTTTATTTTATGATCGACATATATTGCGGAAGGTATTTTCAGGTTTTTGTACGCCAAAAAGAGTCATAAAAACAGTGGGTTATTTTTTTGTATGTGAGTAAGTTTTACCGACAAATCTCTGAAAATTTTAGGATACACCTGTTTTTTTTTTGCTTGTTGTTGATTTTCTGATTTTCTATTAGCAACATCTCAGCAAAAATGGGCCCATTAGAGATGACAAGTATTTATGGAGGTGGGAAAATGGGACTTACTAAAATTATTTCAACTATCCTCCCTGAAAATTTTCACGACAAGTGTCAGTTGTGTTTTTCGGGTGTACTCAGTCACATCTTTAATAATGATACACGTACTTGAAACCAACGAAATGGCTGTGTGCAAAAAAAAAAAAGTAGAAGATATCAGTGAAAAAAATGGGTGCACGAAATTTATGAACACCCAGAGCTATTAAGCGAATTGAAAAATTTAAAGAGCACTGTAATTGCGAGCGCCGATTGGATCCCAGGATTTTTCAAAAAATTTCCTAAAAAAGATAGGGAGCTTAATGATTTCATTCGTGATAAATTACTCGGCTATCACGACTATCCGAAATTAGAACTACAGTTTAAAAATATTAAAAAACGAGTTCATGATAAATGTAATCAAAGAAGTGAAAAAAGTGTTATACAGTGAGAAGAAAATTTGCTTAAAGAGTTTAAAAGTCCTAACGATAACGACGCCATACTTTTTGATAAAAAAATTTTCAATAATACTTTTTTTTAAACAAATAAATTTTCAAAAAACAAAATAAATTTTCAATACTTTTTTTAACAAATAAATTTTCAATAAATAGAATAAATTCTTTAATACTTTTTTAACAAATAAATAAAATAATTTTTTTCGTTTTTATAGACATTGAAATACCAGTTAATAAGACTGTACTAAAAAATGATAAAGAAATACTCACAGGTTTGACTGTGGATAATAATTAAATACCTGTAGATGGACCAGTAGTCGAAAAAGATAATGAAATACCTGTAGATGGGTCAGTAGCCAATAATGAAAAACTGACAGATGTGACACTAGTCAATAAAGTGTTTGAAACAGCAGCGGCTATGTTTGCGAATGCACAGTTAGAAAATGAATCTATTAATGAGGACTTGGTTAAGGTTTTCGAAGGTAAAATATTTAGTTGTTTTATAATATTTTTACGCGTTATAAAATGTTATAAAATAATAATAATAATTTTTATGTTACAGATCTAGAACAAAATGGTTTTGGAAAATCAAAATGGTTTATGAATTTCGAATAGTCATGTTCTTATGTATATTTGAATGAATTTCTATCATAAGAATTCTGGCTTCGAGGTAAAGTGCTTGCTTCACACCCAGAAAGACCCGGGTTCAAATCCCGACGAAAGATTATTTTTTGTTTTTTTTAAATTTTTAAAACAAATCAACTCACGGGGGGGGAGGGGGGGTTTCGAAAATTTTTATCAAATTTTTATAAAAACTTCTTAACAAGTTTGCCCAAATTTTATAAAAATTTTATAAAATTATTTTATAAAATATTTCCGTGTGGGATTCTGCCGCATTAGTTATCTGGAATTTCGATATTAATGATGGTCACAAAATTTTTTTTGATGGGAAAAAACTTTACTCAATCGCGGAGTTTCGCGTGAAAATATGAAAATTTTAAGTATTGTGTATTATCCTGATAACAAACATTTTGCGCCTATATTATAAGGATTCAAGTCAAATACCGGATTACTGCCTGAATTACGATTATTTAAAAATTTAGGTGTATTTTTGGATCATAAAACGACCTTTTTATTTTTTCACTTTTTTCCACTGAGTTTACACTATAAAATATTTATCATTTAGTATTTTCAGTCAGACCAGGTTTGTACCATGTTTATTATATCAGGTCCGATATTCGAATAATATTAATTTTATAACTGATTAAAAAAATTTTCTTACGAATTTTAAAAATAAAAATATGGAAATTTTGTAGAAAGTCAAAAATAAAATAAATGATATCTTGATGAATTTTGTTTTTCCTATATTTAAGGATCAAGATAGAAAACCAGATATCATTTATTTTTTATTTTTGATTTCTACAAGAAACTTCATATTAGATTTATTCTAAAATTAGATTATTTTAAAATTAAAAAATTTTTTAATCAGTTATAAAAAAATTAGTAATTATTCTCGGCCCATTCCCAAATTTTTATGGGTGACTTGTTTTTACCTCGAGATGATATGGGAAAAATTTCAGAGTTTTAAACCTGGTCTAATTTGAGAAATACTCGATAGTAGGAAAAAAAAAATTATTTTATGGTGTAAAATGGGTGGAAAAGAATTGAATAAAAATAAGGTCATTTTTTGGTCCAAAATACACCTAGAAAAAAATTTCCAAGTGAATCGGTAGGGGTCAGGCCGATGACTCGGTGATTTGACTTGGAATGCCCCATATGCATGTATTTATGGTTACAATAATAAAATTCTGGTGTGATTGGTGTTGTATCGGCTTTACAAAAAATGAATATCATAAAAAATGTTGGACAAAATGTGAGAAATGCTTGAATTTCCCGGCATGTAAAATGAATAATAGTAATGATGATTTTAAAAAATGTTTGATATGTAATCGAGTATTTTATAGTAAACTGTTATGAAAAACATTTACAACCAGACTCGTATTTAAAAAATTTTTCAGTTTGTAATCGAATTAGCACTACACATAATACCATCATGAGATAATAAACAATTAAAATGTATAGTCAATTATTTTTGTGCGCGCAAATCTGTTGAAATTTACTGTTTTGCAGTACGAAAATTGTATTGTAATGAAACGTGTGAATTTTTGGCTAACACTGGGTATTACGCAGCAATGATGAGTTGATTCAATTTTGAAGTCAAAATCAAGATATTCAAAATTAATTTGTATAACTCATAATGGCGGAGGAGCCCAATTTGTTTTACGTGAAATAATCAAAGGAGTACTAATATCAAATATTCAAACAATTGTTAAAGGAACTCGGCTTACATTGATTTCTTTCAATGATATCAAATTTATAGACTCGCTAAATTATTTTATCATGCCATTGAATAATACATTACCATATGGTTATAATACTATGTATAATAGCGGTAAAAAAAGACATGGGGGCTTAACTACTGACTATAATACTAACCCGTATAATAGCGGTAACAAAAGACATAGGGACCCGGAAGAAAATGCCATATATAATTGAATATACTTCGAGATATATGATTATATATATCGGCGAAAATATATATAAAGCTGAATATATATTGAAAATATATTTTCGTCTTATATATTTTGATATATGGCAGTATATAAAGCATAAATATATGTTTATATATTGTTCATGAATATATGTTTTGAAATATATTTATAATATAAACCATTAATATAAAGCTAGATATATATATTGAAAATATATTTTTATTTCATATGTTTCTAAACATATATTCATAATATAAAGCACTATTAATTATTAATTGGCTAATGTAGCCAATGGCCAATAATTTATTTTAGGAGTAAATACAAAATGTTAGTAATAAAATTTTTGTACAAAACTATTGAGTATCTTTTTTAAAAGAGAATAGTATAATGAACACACTTCCGGCTGGCCTGAAAGTATCGATAAAATAAATAAATCAATGAATATATAATGAAATAAATTGAAAGCTTCAATAAATCAAGCACAAAATAAATAATTTAAAAAAAGATTATTTAACAATAACGATTTATTTTAATTTGAATATTCTTTTTCACAAGGAGGTACATATGCAACCTGTAAATTATTAATTTTCATAATTATCACTTTTTTTTTTATATTTTCAACTGGAACAACAGCTAAAATATTTTTTTTTCTTTTTAAATAAATTAAATGTGAAAGCTTTCGTTTTTTAACTAATGGTTCTATTTCTTTTTCAAAAAAATATCCAATAATATACGTGTCTATTTTGTTGTTATCATCGATACTTAAAAAAAAAAATATTTCAAATATTTTATTGTTTTGCAAGATAACATTATAATTATTTCGTTTTAATTGATCTTGAGTTTGATTTTTATAAGAGGTGCTGTGAATTATTTTATTATTAATGATGACTCGATGAAATTTAATCAAAATCATATTATTGTAAATTCGAATATTTATTGCTCGGAATGCCAAATATTCTTCTCTTGATAATTGAGTTTTTTTTGTCAACCCTCCAAGCACACCAACACTACCAATAAAAGTCTTGGTCTTTGATGAATATGATTTTTTTAATTTTTCATCTATATATTTTTTTTCTCTTTCTGTTAACTTGTCTTTGTGGAGTTCATATAAACGATCGATAGCATACTTTGTCCGAAAAGAATCACAAATCTGGATTCCAACACCATTCGAACTGTGAACATAGCTTTTTGAAATTAGATTAAAATCCTCGTATATAAAGGCACTATGAGTCCACAGTTGACCCCACTTTTTAATACCATTTGGCAGATATGCAAGAAGATGAACATTGAAGTTTACGTGTTTCAAACCATAAAGTTTTTCAACACCTTCTATAAAATCATTTAGACAATTTTGCGCTTATACCAGCTCAGATTTCATGATTGATTCTTTCAATAAAACTGAAATTCCATCAACAAGTAAAGCCCAATGTGCAATGTATTTTTTTTTTATTATTTTCATAGAAAAGGGTCTTTAAAATTGGTACACTGTAACATAGCAGATACATTGCCCACTCATGAGCTTTCCAGTTGCTTTTATCGGACATTTTACGTGTTGTTCTTGGCACTTCCATTGTAGGGGAAAACGATAAAAGAAGTGAGTCAACTTTTTCAATCATATCACCTAAATAAAATGGTTCACCATGATTTTTTGAGTCAAACATTAAACCTGCCATTTGACGAACAGTACTAAGAAGTACACAATGCATCCAATCAGCCACTAAATTATCAATTATGTCATATTCTGGTATTTCTCGTAGTATTGACTTTCTTTTCATTTCCATAGTTTGGTTTACAGCATGGTTAAGTGAATCTATGTAATTTCTTAAACCATTACCAAACGGGTTTCCTTCTACAATAGGATATACACGTACAGTACCTCTACCTTTAATTACTTGCTGACCAGAATGGAGGCAAAGGCCACATCCATGGGCTCCGTTGAATTGAGTTGAACATCTTAGCATTGGACGTGCAACACTATCACATATCCCTGCTAAAACTATTACTCGTTTGTTATATATTTGGTCTTGAATAACATAATCGAATCTTGTATTATATAATTTTTTTGCTTCATCAACAAAAGGCTTTAAATACATATGGGAAAATATCAGTAAATGTAAAGAAAAATGTAGAAGAAAGTAGGAAAATATCGAAGAAAAATCAGTGAATATAAAGAAAAAAACGATAAATATTGGAAAATATCAGTGAATATAAAGGAAAATATAGAAAAGTGACTGAATATAAAGAAAAAAACGATAAATAAGGGAACATACCCCCCCCCCCGAAAATTTTCTAAGTCCCTTCATTAATCTAAACACGATGAATATGGAAAATGAAGAAAAATATAGGAAAATAAAGAATATATAAACGAATAAACAAAAATATAGAAAAAACACTGAATATAAAGAAAAATACGATAATTATAGGAAAATATTAGGAAAATATCAGTAAACAAAAAAGAAAAGTCTAGCAAAATATCATGGAAAAATCATATTTTTCAACAAAATTTTTCAACAAAAAGATTTAAAAAAAAATTTATTAACATGATAAATTATAAAAAATATTCAATTTAAACAAAATATATACGATCACTGGAGGATTATTGAGAAAAATTAATGAACAATACCCATCAATAAATAATAAAGAAATAATGATACCAGTAGAAGCTAATATAAAATTCGATGACGATGAGGAAAATGAAAATATACCAAACATTAATTCGAGTTTAAAAAAATATAAGAAATTGTACATCTACCAATTAATTCATTTGCAGGCAAAATAATTTTAGCAAAAAAAAAAAAAAAAAAAAAAGAAAACTATTCAATAGTAATAATGACATTATTTAGATATCATCGCAATCATAATAGCAATAAATAAAGTGAAATTTATATATTCAATGTCAGGACGGTTATTAAAATAAAGAACAATAACATTAGCAGACGACAGTGATTATGAAGTAAAATAAAATTTAAATGAAAAAAAGTTTGATTAAACTAAATAAAGATAATAAATTTACCAAAGAAAATATATTTTAGATTGAACTGACTATATGGAATGAAAAGGCAGAAAATTTCTAGGGAAGAAAGGGTGATAGTATTAAAGAAATTGAAAATAAATGAATATAAAAAAATTAAAAATATAATGACGACTTCAGCAACAACTAAAACGTTAAATCCTGATTCAACCGAGAGAAAAAAGTAAATAGAATAAATACAATCGAACTCGACAATTTTGTAATAAATATTTAACATTGACAGGCTAAAATCATAGTACAACAAAATGAATAAAAACAGAGAGTTTAAAAGGTTAGAAGAAAGCGATTCTGGACATGGAGATGACCCATTAGAAGGAACAAGCAAAATAGATGAAAATTGAATAAATTTCAGCTGTAACAATAATCATTGTAACAATAAAGAATGAAATAAATTTGTAGTCACGAATTTTAATATATATTAAAGAAGAAATTAAAATTCCCCCCGCAGGGAAGGCACAGTTGCTTCAGCAACTGTATGATCATTTTTTTCTTGTATAATTCACCATCATAAATATCTTCAGTAGCATATTGAAATTTTTTTTTTCTTTTTTTTGCATATAAATTTTCATGAAAGTCCCTATTTTCAAAAATTTCACGCATTTGATCTGCTAAACTCAAGTACATAAACGAGCTTTCATTCAACAATGGGTTAACCATCGACTTACATTTTCTACATTCGACTCTTTCTTCCTTTTTGAGTCCTATGTAGCAACCGCATTCATTACAAATAATATGTATTTGAAATTTTGGTGAATATTTTCGTACTGTTTGTTGAAATATATACTTTGAAGAATCTTGATGATCCAATTTAATATTAAGCAAATTCACAATGTCGACAGAAGTTTCATATGTTAAATTACGTCGTAATTTCGTGACCATTGCAAGTAAAATATTACGAGTTATGTCATTGAAAGTATCAAGTTGACCGTCATTACTTCTATTTATTTCTGTGTTGATAAAATTGTTGTATTGAATTTGTATATCTTGACCACTGTGAACATGCAAAATTTCTTCATTTTCCATATCATCAATATTCATATTTATATTATTACTAGCTGATTAACCCGGCTTCGCTCGAGATTATTTTTACAATTTTAGAGATGTTATCATTTGTTCAAAAAAATTAAAGACTTGCTAGCTCCAAATGATATTTCTATTCCAAACTTGAGGTTGAAAGTTAAATAAATTTCCCGTTATTCAATTTTCGATTTTTTGGTAGCAAATAAAAGTCAGAATTTTTTTTTCGATGAATTTTTTTTAAATTTTCATGATAGTTTTTTTTTTAGATAATAGATGTCAAAGTCGACAACTTCAACACATAAGAATAGGGGAAGAATACACATTTATGCTTGTCGTTGAAAAAATTTTCACTACTACTATTTTTTAATTATCAGTCTGTTTTTCTTTACAATACGGATTACATACTATTGGGCCCAAACTTTGTTTGACGATGGGATTTACTTTTAACTTTAATTGTTTAAATGAAATTTTCTTTTTTAATTTTTTGAATGGATTGATAAGGTATGATGATGATTATTAAATAATTTCGTGCTGCCATTTTCATTATCATTAAAGACAGAATTAATAGAAAATCTAAACCAAGGTTATCCAACAAAGAAATTTTGAACGTAAACATTTTCATTTTATTAAACATTTTCTATTGATAACACATTTCATTTAAACCGAATATTTACCAAAATTTTTAAGCTTGTAACTATATTTTTACCTACACTTCTATTTATCTATCGGTCTGATGATTCCTAAGCTAGTTGATTCGAAAATATTATTGTTAATTTTTTTTCAATTTTTTGATTATGTTTAAATGCAAATAGATAAATCATTTGGGACTATGGCACGTTCTCTCTCTTTTTCCAACTCTGTGATTGTATGAGTGTAAAGCAGCCACTGCCGAAGCGCCGCCTGTTGACTCTGCCGCGTAGCAGGCTATTATTTATAATAATTAATATAACTCGGTTGTTTATTAAGTTATGAAATCGAATAAACGCTAAGAACGATCTCCGTGATAAGCTCTTTAATTTAAAAAAAAAATCATAATGATCGGTTGGGTAGTTGCTGAGAACATTTGCCTCAAAGGTTTTCATTTTCACATATATATATATAGATTAATATCTAGATGATTGAAGTATAATTCTTCATTCACGTAGTGTGGATCGTTCTAAATAATATAAATAATAAATGAATAATAACCGTACTTGATCAAAATTAATTAATAAATAAGCAATTAATATTTTTTTTGAAGTTTTATAATATTTTAGCAGTGGCAAAATTTAATTTAAATTTAATTTTACCGATAACAAAATTGAAAAATAAATAAAATTACCAGTGTTTGCTCTTCCTGTGAATTTATTTTAAAAGCATTTAAAATGCTTTGTTTGTTTTTTTTTCGAACCTCCAATCTCTTAGTGTTCTTGAAAGAATTGCGCTCGCATTCCCGAAAACAGAGTATTTTTCATAAGGTCCTCTTTTTTTTGAAGGCATACTAAA
The DNA here is from genome assembly GCF_014905175.1 of Aphidius gifuensis. Taxonomy (NCBI): domain Eukaryota; kingdom Metazoa; phylum Arthropoda; class Insecta; order Hymenoptera; family Braconidae; genus Aphidius; species Aphidius gifuensis. Next base: position 11,079,872 of record NC_057789.1, on the reverse strand, counting down.
AGTATTTAAATATATGTATATTTACTAAGTTGTCTTGATTTACTGATTTTAAAATATATGTTTTAATATTTCAATATTTCAATATTTTATTATTTTATTGATTAATATTTCATAATACATTTATATTTTTACGTGAATGAGGACTTGTTACCACATAATAACAACGATATAAATGAAGAAAAAAAAAAAGTGAATGTGTATATCGTTGGTTTTATGAGTGACATTTATTATAAAATTTATTAGCATCAAAAATGTCTGAGCTGCTTGCACTAGTGCAATGGATCGGTGGTGAGTTCCATTATACGTATACTCTTGGAGTACCAATAAATTGGATTCAAGATTTTGATCCAAATAATTATGATCCTGAGGATGACACACAGTCATAGAATAGAACAGAAAAGAAAAAAAACAATTTTGGCCTGCGTATGATGCACGAGTCTTCTTGGTTTTATGTGAGTAATTTATTTTTTTTTTATTCTATTCAGATACAGAAAAATTTGTAAAAAAAAAAACTAACGACATAATTCAATGCTATTGATTGTAGTTTGTGCTAAGAGGTTAATTCAAATTATCTATAGAAGTTGTGTCTGTGTTCGACTGTATATATTTTATAATTTCATATATTTTATATGCACATTCAAACAATTTTTATTCATATATATTAGTGTCTCGATATATATTTATTTTCATAAAATTAAGTCTTTTTTTTTATGTAACTAGCATAGCTATATATTATTTTTTAATTTCAACAATCTATTTGTCAACTCAAACTCAAACTCAATATACTTCCAAATATTAATAAATAAAATAAAATGAGTACTTATATGTATCTTTTATTGAAAAAATTTTTTTAAAATTATTTTTTCTTTTTCTAGCAAAAATGAAAGTCCGTGAAAAGAAAATGAAAAAACTTGAAGGAGTGGTTACTCCAATATCATTTAAAAAAAAAATTGAAAACGAAAGTAATAAAGAAAATTCTTTTTTATCATCGAAAAGAAAGCTGGAAAACGTTTATGATTCACCAAGCAATCCTAAAAAAAAATCTTCAAATAACTTAGCTGCATCACTGTCACCAAATGTATCCAGAAATATATCACCATTTGGATCACCAACAAAATCATTACCAAGTGCATCTCCTCATCACCAAATGCATCTCCAAATAAAGTATCACCAGCAGAACCTTCTTCATTGAACGCATCCAATGTTACAAGTAACCATGGTAACATAGATATGTCTTTATATTTATATCTAAACAAAAAAAGAAACACAGTTTTTTTTACAAAAAGGAGCGTCAAGTATTCGAAATCCCCACTAATTATATGATTATAGTAATTTTATTTTATATTGATATTTATTAATTTTTTAGATACAAAAAGATATAATACCAAAATAAGTCAAGAAGGAAATATTTAACGCATATAATTAAGTCTTAATCTTTGACAAAATTTTATACTTGACCCCGCCCGGTTCTTCCCAAATAAAATTTGAAGCCTACACACGTCTCGACAACAGAGTTAATGGTATTTTCCAATTATCCATTATTATATATATATATACCCTTCACATTTTATCTAGGCTTAGGACTGGCAGCGTACAATCTTGTTACCTTGCCGGTGTGTTTAAAAAAATATATATATATACCTCTATACATATATATATATTTCTTGCAAATATAATAATGGCAGTCGATAAAACTCTTCGAGTAAAAAAGAAAGTCAAAATAAAAATTTCGATATATTAAATTTTTTATTTTCTCTTTTAAACCACTAGATTTAACTAAGCCACTAGATTTTTTACTTAGTCTCCGTTATAGCCAAATATATTTTTATCAGCTTAATTTTCCCCTCAGCTACATCTTTTTCTTAGCTAAATTTTTTCTTTAGCTAGATTTTTTCCTTAGCTACATTTTTTACTCAGCCGTTTGATCTTTTACTTAGTCTCAATTATAGCCAAACACACAATATTTTTATAATTTGACCGGCTTAGTTTTTCCCTCAGCTACATCTTCTCCTTAGCTAGATTTTTCCTTTAGCTAGATTTTTTACTTAGCTACTTTTTTTACATAGCTACTTAATCTTTTTTTTAGTCTTAATTATAACTGAACACACAATATCTACATAATTTTACGAGCTTAATTATTCCCTCAGCTACATTTTTTCCATAGCTAAATTTTCCCTTAGCTATATTTTTCACTTAGTCTCAATTATAGCCAAACAAACAATACCTACATATTTTTACCAGCCGTTCGGAATATAATAAAAAACTTTATTTGAACTTCTTTTTCTACTTCATGTGTTTTATCAATCGTTATTATAAAATTAGGAACAAAAAATCGATCTATTGAAATTCTAAAATCATTGATTATTGAAAATTACTGAACAACAATAATTGTATGAAAATGAAAAAAAATGAAATAAAAACAAACAATATTTTTATAAATGAATGAAAAAAATTTGTTTAAACGTCTATTATTATTATTTTGTTCAATTACAACAACACGCCGAAGATGTTTACACATAATAAAACCGCGAGTCTAGATGGCTCACAAAGATTTTTTATTTTAATTTATAGGTCAATTCATTAATTTTAATATGCATTTCCAGAGGGATTCCATGTGGAAGAAAACAGTCGTGAAGAGTTTGGAGAGGATTGTCAGGACATTGCTTGCTGCAGTGAAGAGACGGTTGCGTAAGAAATTTGCAGACGCCATGAATCCTCCTCATTACAATGGTAATCTTTTTTAATGTTTATTTTTCATATTATTTGAGCATTCTGTTTACTAATTTTTATATTTTTATTTTCAGTTGATGATTATGATGCTGATAATGAGGTAATTTTTTTCACTTTTTATATTTTTCATCATAAAAGCCCATTGGCGCGCTACGTAATTTCTAAAATGTTTATTGTTTATAATTGTTATAAGCAAATGCATCAATAGAAATCTACGAAAAATTATATTTCACTTCTTCAAAATGTTTTTATTTTATGGATATTTTAAAAATACTGTGCAACAAATATTTACTGTGAAAAAAATAATGAAAATAAAAAAAGCTGCAGTGAAAAATTTTGGAGTTAAAATTTTTTAAAAGTTAAAAGAATTTTTTTTACAATAAATATTCGTTGTACAGTATTTCTGGAACAATCATTAATTAAAAGATATCTTAAAGAAATAAAATGTATTTTCTTTTCGTGGATTTCTACTGATTCATTTTTTATAACAATAATAATCAACATCTGAGGTGTTTCGCGGTCTATCAAGGGCTCGTATATGTTACTGATTGAATTCTTCGAAGATCACTCTTTGTTTATTTGATTCATTTATTTCGTTATTTATTTCGAATGAATCAAATATATTTATCCGGTTATTAGCAACAAAAAAACAAACTGTCTCACTCACTCTTTTTTTTTTGTTGCTAATGAAATAAATAAAAAAAAAAAATGGAAAGAGGCAAACAGACAGAAATTCTTATAAGAGTAAGTGAGATAAAACAATGAACAATCAAATTTCCTGAAGACCGATGATGTTTGTCCTTTTTATATGAGGATTTATTTAATTTTAATTTATTTTTCAATTTTTTTACAGGATGATGGTGATGAGGATGGAAGTCACTAATGGATTCTGAGGATCAATACAGTGATCATGATTGTAATGATGATAACGAGTTGTCAGATCTGGAGGTAATTTTTCAAATATTTTAAATTATTTATAAATTTTTTAAAATTTTTAATCATTTTTTTTTTTTTTTTGTTTTAGAATGGAGTCTGTGATGATGATGATGATGATGATGATGATGATGTTGTAATGGCGCCCATGGTAGATATTAAAATAGAGCCACTATATTGTATTTTTAAATTCATTTTCTTTTTTCGTTTTGAAATTAATAAATCTTTTAATTGATCGTTTTTTTTTTTACAGAAATAAAAGACACTTGTGATCAAGAATATGAAGATGACTCGCTGAGCGATGATGATGATGATGCTGATACAGTCGTTTTGGAAGAGGAGGAGCTGATTGGGAGGTTAGGGGATGCTGACTTCTACGATTGCCGCTACAATCCGTCTGAGATAACTAGAAGGGGTCGAATCTGTCGTGATCCAATGTAGTCACAAAATTACAAGTTTTTTTGAAAAAATAAATTGAATATATAAATAAATAATTTTCAATTTTTTAAGCATGTTGTTTTTTCTTATTAATCTCCATCCTAAGGTTTTTGATTTTTCATATTTTTTTTCCTGTTTTCGATTCATTATATTTTTATCATTTTTCAGTGACATTTATTATTTTTTTATTGTTTAATATTTTTCTAGTAAAATTTTCCGTTACAACTTTATTGGTTTAATTCATTCAAGTAAGTATCAATATTAATTATTGAAAATGACACGGTGTCGCTAGTAGTCAATGAAAAATGAAATGGTGGCACCACTGTGATGATGTCGATAGTAGTAATCAAAAAGTGGGGGCAAAGCTAAATAAATATTTGTACATCTAACTCATTCTATTAACACATTTCATTGTGATCTGGTGCCAAGACAATATATAGTCATATAAAAATATCAAGTGAGTCTTAACCACGATTTAATAACCAATAAGTATTTCTACAATCCCTATATATTTTATAAAATTTCTGAATGACATTTTCACTAGCTATCATTCTATAACAATATCTTTTGCACCGGGTTAAAAACCTGGAAACCAACGAGTATACTTTTTGATAAACCAATTTATCTTGGATTTTCTATTTTGGAAATGTCAAAAACATATATGTATGATTTTCTTCATAATTTTATAAAACCAGGATATGGAGATGAAATCAAGTATTCATATGGCGATACTGATTCTGCTGTTTACCACATATTCAGTCATAATCCTTATGATTTATTACGTAATAACCCTAATAAATTTAATACATCTGATTATCCAGAAAATAATCAATATGAGATTCCATTAAAAAATAAGAAAGTTATTGGTATCATGAAAGATCAGAATAACGGAAAAATGATAAAAGAATTCGTAGGTTTACGGAGTAAATTACACTCTTATGTTATGAAAGATGAGAATAATTCAATAAAAAAACGTGTTTATATGAGAGGGTGTAAAAGCAAAAGGTGTAAAAAGATCAACTGTAAGACAAATAACTTTTGAAGACTATAAGAATCGTTGAATTAATCATGTTATTTTAAAAAAGTCACAATATATCATGAGATCTCATAAACATGAAGTAACGACAAGAGCAATTGCAAAAATAGCTCTGAGTTGGGAAGATGATAAACGTCGGTCGATTAATGGTGAAACTGACACTTTGCCTTGGGGCTATATACCTGTTGAACGGATGTGTTTGAGTGAAAGTATATATAAAAGAAAAAATGAATGATGTAAATAAAAATAATTGTTAGAAAATAAATACGCATTGCTTTTTTTATTCATCAGTTTATTGATTATTTATCCATTGATTATGACTATTGTCGAATCCAAGATATTTTACATACATCTTATTCCCTCATCTTTCTAAAACTTTTTCAATCAAATAAATGTTAGAATGTTGACCTTTTTGTAGCTCTTCAGTATAAAAGCTTGGTTTCTATCCATTTTCTCGAATCTTTTTTCCCGAACGAATTTTTCCCGATTTTTAAAATCCCGAATTTTTTTTCCCGAACGTTATTCTTCCTGAATGAATTTTCAAAAGAATATTTTTTTTATTGAATTTTTATAAAACAATGTTATGCGCCAATGCTTTTAAAAATTCCATTTCATCGACCTTCCGCCCAAGACTCAACTCTGCTACAATGATTTCTGTATCAGCTTGTTCTTTTTGCAACTCTGTCAGGGCTGAATATGAATCAGGATGATGTTTTCCAATAACTAAACGAAATCTATTATGCCATCTTTCATTGACATTGTTGGTTTTGTGCATTTTACTCATATTCTCGATTTAATTTTCTATTTTAAAAATTACTAGAAATTTTAATACAAATTTAAATACAAATAAAAATTTTGCAATAAGCAATAAGCAATCGACTTTAATTATCTGTTAAATGAGTTAACAGTATGAAGCTAGTTCGAACAAAAACAAAACAAAAAATAAAAAATAAAAAATAAACAAAATAAAAAATTTTAAAAAATACTAGAAATTTTAATATTCAGGAAAAAGTCTATCGGGAAAATCGTCTTTCGGGAGTAATTATTCGGGAAAAAAGTCATTCGGGAAAAAGGATTCGGGAAACAGACCGGTAATCATGTTGGGCCTAAAATATTGAAAAATATGATATCAGATGAACAATACAAACATTTTTATTATTTCACTATGCTTCAAGGCTATTATGGTGTAGAAAAACAGCTCCTATACGTGCAAACATAAATAAAGCCAATAATTTATTACAAATATTTTTCAACAATTGTATAGAGTGTTATACTGACAAATCTACTGTTATGAATATGCATAATATGTGTCATGTTGCTGGAGATGTTATTAATTTGCGTTACAGCTTAAGGCATTACCAGTGCTGATTTTTGTGGGTATATGGAAGGGAAAAATCCTATCCTTTTGACATGTGATGACCCATCGTTGCCAACCTCAAATAACTAATATTTCGATACTTTTAAAAGTGATGAAACGATATTTATTGACAAAATAATAACACTTCAAAACTTCTATGTTACTACCGATAAATTCCCGATTGATTAAATATTTTTTTGATTTATTTTATCATCATTGAAAATAGCATTGAAGTTGCTGCAACGTTGCATTATTGTACAGTTATCGCCTTGAGAATTGATGTGTGTGCATGCAAGTATATGTGTCGATGTGCCTACGTATGTGTATTAGATATCGTAAAATGTCATCAACAAACAAATTGACAAATTGACAAGCAAAATTGAGTAAAATCAAGTAAAATGTGGAGAGCAAAAACAGAAAAAAAGATATTTAAATGGAAAAATGAGATTGTATCAGAACAATTATATAATTCACGTTTAAAGCAACGTGTAAACGGAAAGAAAAGAAAAATAAAAGATAAAGAAGAAATTTGTGAAGGGTTACCAGAAGGCATTCGGCATGTTGACTTTAGGGTTATTGTTGAAAATCTTTATTGTATAAAATGTAAAGAAAATTTGTTTTTGCGTAATTCTGAAGGTGAAAAACGTCGAGGACTTGGTTCATTTCTAATGATACGTTGCGAAACATGTCTTTACTTGAATTCAGTGCTAACAAGTCAGTTTCAAAGTGCAACAGAAGATAGACAATCAATGTTTGATATCAATGCAAGATGTGCACTTGGTAAATATACTTATTTTTTTTTGTTATTATGTAAAAATGAAAAATAAATTTCTAGCATTTACTAATTTTTTTATTTTATATAGGAGCTATTCATAGTGGTCTTGGATGTACCCAGTTGAACAAATTTCTGGCTGTTCTTAACGTTCCACCTTTGAGTCAATCAATTTACAAACGATATGAAAAAATTATTGGTATTGCTGTTGAAGCTGTAGCTGAAGAATCATGCTTGGCAGCTGCAAAAGAAGAACGACAACTGACAGTAGAAAAAATGGAAGAGTTAAAAAAGCTGTTGTAAGTAGATTGTTGTGTGGGTATTTAAAATATCCATATCATGACAATCAACGAATATCAACGTTCTTAAATTGGCATCGAGTTAAAAACAATACTTCTGCCATGGCACAGCAAAAGCATGGCAGATGCAGTTAGAAATATACTCAATCATTTATTTAATATTCATGCTAATTGTGGTGATTGGTGTGGCTACAAAAAAGATCCTAAGCACTATGACCATTCAACAATACCTGGTGGCTTTAAAAATCCAAAACTTTTTAATCTACTAAAAAAAACCTTTGATAAATTGACTGATAATGCTGATAGTTATGCAGCTGTATTATCAACAAATACAAATGAGTCATTGAATGGATCCATCGCTGCTAAGTGCCCAAAAAAATTGTGTTTTAGTCAAAGTGGATCAGCTGATAACAGATGTGCAGCTGTTGTTGCAGAGAAAAACTTGGGCAGTCGATATTTACAATCAGCATTACAAAAAGAAAATATACCAGTTATTAATAACCTCGTTAACCATATTGTTAAGTCTGATAAATTGGTTGAGAAAAAAAGAATCAATGCAAATACCCACGAGGCCAAAAAAAAAGATTAATAAGAAAAAAAAATCGTCAACAGCTGAGGTATCAGAAAGAAAATTAAAAACTGGAAAATTAAAAAAAAATCACTGTTGGCTTTGAAAATACATTGCCTTTTTTTAAAAAGAAATTTCCAGAAAGAAAAAAAAAGGTGCATGTACTCTCACTAATTTAGTGACAGATACACTTGCAATGTCAATCACAGGTGCACACAATGCAATCAATGATGTCATCATGTTATAAACACTCTGTGTAAAACATTTCCAACTCAATGAACTGGTTATGAATTACATGACTTTATCTGATATTAATATGCAAATTAAAAAAGCAATAATTAAAAAAACAAATGTTGATACTTTGAAACCATTGCAATCTTTACTATCTGATGGAATAATTGACAGGCTTGCTGCTGCTAATATTTCATTTGATTTAATTATAGATACTTATTGCAATCAAGGATGGGATGAAACAAAAGATTTATTGCAACATAAAGTCAATAAAATACCAGAAGTTATAAAACGTCCTGGCATGCTAGAGGATATTCGAGACTTTTTATGTACACTTGTATCTGAGTCAACCCGGAGCAACTTATTGTGATATTACAACCAAAGAAACCTATTTAAATAAGTTAAAAATTTATAATAAAGTTTTTACCAACGATAATTCAATTTAACTTAAAAAAAAAATAAAGATATTTTGTTAACAAGGAATGTTTTCATGTGTATATTTACGTATGAAATAACACAGTAATATTCAAAGTTTCAATATCGATATTTATTGATTTTAAATTATTCAAGTTCGTTAAACATACTAAATGCGAGATAGTGTTTGTAAAATATAGTTTGGGAACTGAACTATCGAAGTGCTGTAATGTATGTTACACGGCGTATAAGAGTGAAGACGTATTAATATAAATAAAAATAGAAAAATATTATTAAAACAAATACAAATCTATTATATCGACACTTTCAGAGGACAACATGTTTTTTTATCCGGTTTTTATAGAAAATTTTTTCACGATTACGGGTGGTTAAAAATGGAGTTGAAGTATGGAAAAAAAGTCTATTTATCGGTTATATATCGTATAGTTACTAAAATAACAATTTATTTTAAAATTTATTAATATCAATCAATGAAGCTCGTCAAGGAGAGAAAATTTTCGATAAAAATTTAGATAATAATCTATAAATTTCAATATATATATTTTTTTTGCAAATATAATAATGGAAAATAATAAAACTCTTCGAATGAAAAATACGTCGAAATAAAAATTTCGATATATTCATTTTTTTTTTTTTTTTGAACCACGAGATGTTCAACTGAGCCACTTGATTTTTTACTTAACCGCTAGACTTTTTACTCAGTCTCCGTTATAGCCGAACATATTTTTATCAGCTTGATTTTTCCTTCAGTTACATCTTTTTTTTAGCTAAATTTTTTTTTTAGCTAAATTTTTTACTCAGCTACATTTTTTACTTAGCCGCTTGATCTTTTACTTAGTCTTAATTATAGCCAAACACACAATATCTACATAATTATACCGACTTTATTTTTCCCTCGGCTACATCTTCTCCTTAGCTAGATTTTTTCCTTAGCTAAATTTTTTACTTAGCCGCTCAATCTTTTACTTAGTCTTAATTATAGCTAAGCACAAAATATCTACATAATTTTACCAGCTTAATTTTACCCTCAGCTACATCTTTTCATTAGCTAAATTTTCTCTTAGCTATATGTTTTACTTAGTCTCAATTATAGCCAAACAAACAATACCTACATATTTTTACCAGCCAAAATATTTTACTTAGCTACATCTTTTCCTTAGCTCTAATATATTATCAATTACGAAACAAATTACCACCAATACCAGAAAAATATCGATCACTCGAAAAATTTTCGGAATATATTAAAAAATTTTTTTTTGAACTTTTTTTTTCTACTTGATGAGTTTTATCAATCGTTAATATAAAATTAGGAAAAAATCGATATATCGAAATTTTAAAATCATTGATTTTTGAAAATTACTGAACAACGATAATTGTATGAAAATAGAAGAAAATAAAATAAAAAGAAACAATATTTTCATAAATAAATGAAAAAAATTTGTTTAAATGTGTACTCATTATTATTTCGTTGAATTACAACAACACGCCGAAGATGTTTACACATAATAAACCCGCGAGTCTAGATGGCTCACAAAATTTTTTTTTTTCTTTTATAAATCTCTAGTTTTTGGTAAATATGTCAATATTTTTTTCGAAATGGCTAACCAGGTAATGGAAAACTGCAATAGGCATCTGCAATAAACAAAAATCGAGGTCAATATATTTAAAAAAAAAAAAATGAAAAATTCAAACTCAGTTTTAGTATAAGGTCAATTATCTATTTAGTTCTGTACCTCTAAAGCATCTAGATAAAAGTGAAAAACAAACACTGAATATTTTTTTTCCTTCAGAAAATTTATCTGCTGTATAGCCCATTACCAACGTTTTTGTTAAATAATTACTAATTATATTTTTAGCACTTGAACTTACGCTGTTTGTGTTATTCAATTTTATCATGTAGTTGATCCGTGAATTAAGAATATAATTCTGAAAATATTCGTTTGAAGCTTGTCCATGAGTGAAAATCTAATTATCATATATACGTACAATATCAGTGTTGAACTCAGAATTATTGGAAAGTTTTTCAAATTCATCTACTTCTGCTTCAGAATTCATTGGAAGAGATATTTTATATTGGCTTTAAAAAAATGAAAGTGTCAACCCTCCCAATACCAGGTGAATGACTGAACTTGTCTTTTCTGTTATTTCATCGACGAGAGTTTTCACAGTTGTTTCAAGTGCTACATGTTTCTCAGTCAATTCATTGATTGATTGTATGAGTAAATTATTTTTATCTACTACTGATAGGATGATTTTCTGGAGTCCATCTGAGTTGTTGATCTTGACAGCTTGAATAGAAAAGTATTTTTTTAAGTGTTAATTTTTTATATTTATTTACAAAAAGAATGATAGTTACTGTGACGTATTTGCATAGTCTACAATATTAGAATTAAATTCACCGGATGTAACGCAATCATTTATACCAACATTTAAGATCATAGTATTTTTATAAATTCTAACACATTTTCCTCTCCTAAATCCTGCTACCCAGTAGGGAATAACAAAATTAGGTAAAATCAAACATTTGTTTACTGACATGTTTATTTAAAATAACATTCATAATTTAATTTTTTAGTTTTGTTTCCGTAAGTTCAATTAAATTATTTCATATTAATAAAAATAAACCTGTCTCGTAACAAAATTGGTGTCAGAAGTGGGATATGAAGTGAAATGTGTAGAAAAATTAATTAATAATTCGTGATGGGAAAATAATAAGTGCTTTATTGTCATGAATATTTTACATTTTTATATTTCGAATTTATATTATTAAATTTTTTTTTTTTTTACGAGAGTCATATAAATTCATTAAAATTGTTTTTAAAATTATTTAAAATGTCATTAATTGATATTGATGAGACCTCCGGGAGTTCTCATATTTGCGAGGAAATAGAGTTCTCTAATTTACAAAACTTGACAAGACAACTAGACGATGACAATTTATCTTTGCAAATATCTATTTTAGAAGCTAATTTAATAGAATATTCTTCTAAAAATCAAACTCCTTTAGTACAATACACTAACGAAGAAGAACCTACAGAAAACCCAAAACCTTTATATGAAACATTTTTTGAAGATATAAATAAATTAAAAAAATGTGGTAGAACAGTTACTAAAGTTATCGATCAATTGAAAATCGAAAATTCTAAATTAGAAAAAGAACTTAAAGATGAAATTCATACTAGAAAAGTACTTGAAGAAGCCAGTACTCTTGTACATGAAGAGTTAAATGATTTACGTGAACAGTATAACCGTTATCAATATCAGGTAGTTAAAGAAAAATCGGATTATGAATTAAATCAAAATTTGGAAAGAATAAAAAGGGAAAAAATTTGTATTGACCAAATTAACGATCAACAATCAATCATACAAACATGTCATCAACGCATTGATTCTCTTACACAAGATTTAAATAATCAGGCCACGCAACACACAGATACTAAACCAAATATTTTAAATTCAAATCTAACACATACTTGTGTCAGTCCACAAGGAAACCAATTTTTTTTTTTTTTTTTTTTTTTTTTATTTAATGTTGGTATAAATGATTGTGTTACATCCGGTGAATTTAATTCTAATATTGTAGACTATGCAAATACGTCACATTACAATCTTCACTAATATCACTAGTATCAACATTATCAATTGAATCTTTTGTTACTATTTCCATGTTTCATTAAATCTTCATTATTTAGGCTTTCAAGGTTGATGGGATGGTCTTCATAATGCTCTTCTTGATTTTCGTTTTCATATTCTGCTAAAAAACTGAATTTTATATATACTCATGTACATAATTTTTTTCTACATCATACTTTACAATTTTAAATAAAAATTTAAGTGTTGCGAGTACGCGCGGGGAAGTGAAACTTCTTCCTGAGTAGTATATAATTCTCCCATCTTTATCTGCTTGTGACCGAGCGTATACTAGAGAGTATACGAGAGAGTATACGAGTAGGCGTAACGCTAGCGGGGCCTCGAATTTGGTCGCTACCCTCCGTAAAAAAGTTTCACTTTAAAAATTATCATATACCTTCTTCAGCAAGATCCAAAATGTTTTCGGAGCTGCATGTTTGTTTCTTTTTTTTATTGAGTTTTTTTTTTGGTTGATGTCAATAATGCAGTAGGTGCTTCATTTTCCATCATTTTTCGGTGTTTTACCAATACAAAACGCTTCATAAAATTGTTCAAACGCTCATATTTATCTTCAATATCTGATTCCCCGTCAGTAAAAGTGTGTTTTTTCCAAAAATCCAAAAAAAAACAAATGGTTGAAAATACGATGAATAAATGAAAATGAATAATTAAATATGTCAACTATTGAATTTCTTCTAAGCAAACATTAAAATAAAAATTAAAATTTGTTCACAACTTTTAAGTATAGACATAAAGCAAAAATCGTACTTACTTGCTTCAGCAATAATATTTACACTGTATTTTTTCTAACTGCGGTCTGGTTTTTGTTTTTGTTTTACCATCATTTGAAGATTGGCTTTTTCTTTATTAGTTTTTAAAATTGGGTAATAACGAGTTTATCAAATTGCACAATATTTTGTGAAGATTATTATAAGAAATGCTTTGAACACAACTTTTATCAAAGATGCAAAACCAGCAAATAAAAAACTATTTGTTGAAATAGCACAAATTGAAAGTCCAGCGTTCAAAGTTGTAAAAGAGAATAAACTCAGACTGAATTGTTGGCAGATAGATTGAATTAAGTAGTTTATTTCTATATATATATTTTTCTTCTAATTCAAACAATGAAAAAAAAAATAATAACGACAATAAAATAACAAAAATTGATCAACATTAATATTAATTCATCAATTTTGATGAATTTTTGATTTACCCTGAACTAGATCTAATTTGATCTAATTTAATCTGGTTGAGACAAGATTTGATCTAGTCAGATCAAATTTGATCTGATCAAAGCTGGGTTCAGATCAAACTTGATCTGGTTTCGGATCAAATCTTATCTGACCAGATCTGACTAGATTAAATTTGATCTAACTTGATCTGCACTTATATGAAACTAGATCACGGGCGAATCAATGTTTGAGAAGACAAATTTTTCTTACGTTTTATAATCACTGCTGTGGTTAAGTCGGTAAGGCTCTTGAATTTCACACCATAAGCATTGAGTTCAAGTCTGAGTGATGTCAATTATTTATCGTAAAAATATAAAATTCTTAATTGTATTTCATTAAAAGTCAGATCTGAAATTGTCCAATATTCTTTATCTGGCTTGATCTGGAATATGCTAGATCAAATCTGATCTGATTTTATCTGGTCAAATCTGATTTGATCTGATGATTTTCCCCTAGGTAGGGGTTCTATAATATCAATTTTAATTTGCTCTGTAATAGCTATTGATTCGTTCTTGTAAAAGTGCCGAAATCATTCTATAATAGCTATTGAATCGCTCTTGTGTGTTCCGCCAGGATGTAGCAACATTTGCCAATAGCTATTTAACTAATTAATTATGGCAAACGTTGATAGCAAAATAAATTAATTCGTAATCTAAATCATTTTTTCAGCAGTATTTTACATAATTATATCAATTTTTTATGACAAATATTGCTGAAGAATTAATGAAAATTGTTAATTTATTTATTACATACATACTTCTCACTTCTACTTATCGAAATGTATTTGGTTTTTATTTTTGTACAACATTATTATGATGTTTACGATAAGCAAAAAATAAAATAACAACGGTTACACATAGCAACGGATAAACAAAATGAAAAATGAATCAATTATTATATATATATTATACATTATTATATATATTATATATTATTATTATAATAATATTATATTATACATTATTATATTATTATTATATATGTATATATATATATATATATATTAACATTAACAATGTTAAATAACAGTTGATTAAATGTCTCGATGAGAGGCTTCATTCTCTTTTTTATAGTAGGAAATTTCTTAAATTAACTTTATACATTCATTCCAACATTTGATTTATTTTCAATATAATTACTCTTATCGAGTTTAAACTTTTTTGCTAATGAATTTCTTGGTAATTTATCATCTGAATCACCAAAGCTATATTTTTAGGAGACTAACTTTTGAAACTGATAAAGCAGTTTTTGCGCCATAAGCAGTAAATTCTGTATTATATTTATCGGATACAAGACGTTATTTGATTTGTAATTTACCTTCGTAGTTGATTGCAGTTAAACATTGAGGAGCTTATATTTGTTCATGTGTATTTTCATCATATGGTAATATATCAATCGTTACTTGCGCTATTCAAACCTTGACTAATTGTTAGTTTTTTATCATCATTTATATATATTGTTATTTTTTATTACGAAAATATACAATCTCATCTAAATTCAAACCAGATGTTGATTGATCCTGATTATTTACAGCATGTTGACATATTTTAATTACAATTTTTCCAAGTATACTCTTTGATATATTTGATATATTAAGTAGTGATTCACTGAGTGACACTTAGCAATATTATCAATTATTTTATTATCATTTGCACATTAACTAAATCATTTTTCTTTTTTGACCCCGGCGAAATTGAAAAGGTGCAAAAGACTTGTACGGTATATTATAAATAGTTCTAAAAATAGAAAAATATTTATTAAAAAGTGAAAGGTCGAAAAAATCATACTATATAATTAAAGAAGAATATATTCTCACTCATCCAATTTAATTTCATCTGCAAGGGCTTTTTCGTGGATCCACAGTTCTGGCTGTGATCTACGAGCAGATCCTACGGTCCCTTTTCTCATGACTTTTAGCTTGTTGAAATAGTCTCTTATCCTGGACTTCTTTCACATTAAACTTATAATCTGGAAGCTGATCTGAAAATATACATATGTATAAAATGTGTTTAGTACATATCATTAATAATTAATTCATTTACAGGAATTTTTCTAGAACCAAATATTAATTACTTGTCAATTCGTGAACAACATCATCTCATAAGGTTCCAGTGAGTCCTGCTGTTCTCCCTTTTATTGGCAATATGTAATTCCACAAAAAAGGTGTTTTTTCACACTTTCCATTAAAATCTCTTTTACATCATCATCCCAAAATTTGTTTTTACGTTGTTGCTGTTGTTGTGATGGTTTTGACTTTTCTTGTTGTTTTAATTGTTTTTGTTATTGTTTTAATTGTTCTTGTTGTTGTTTTGCTTATTCTTAATGTTGTTTTGATTGTTCATTGTTCTCCAATGGGCTTGGTCGTGATAACGTGAAGTTGTAGTTGTCAATTAAATCTATTACTTATTGCAAATACTTACAAAACAATCTCGATAAATTTGTATCGTAGTGTGAATTTAATAAGCTTCAGGTCAATATCGATAAGTGCAGTATAATGTCATACTGCAAATCCGAAAAAAATAAGTAATTTTGTATATACAATCAAGAACGTATCAATAAAGAGAGAGAATATAATAAGTGATTTAGGTGTTGTTTTCGACAACAAATTGCTGTTTGATCAGCATGTTGATGAAACTGTGAAGGTTGGTATGAAGGCCTTGGGTTTTGTGTGGGAGCTGGCTCTCAATTTTTCGAATCAGAATGTAATTGAAACTTTATACTACACATTTGTACACTCGAAGACGGACTATTGTTCTCCAATAGTTTATTCAAGGAATAGAAAACAAATCAAATTATATAACAAGGTTCAAAGACACTGTCTGAAATTAATGTTATTAAAAATTAATGGTGTCTTTCCTGAAAGAGGAATTGATGATGGGGTTTTAATCAGTAGAACTAACATGGAGTCTGTCATTATTAAAAGAAAGCCTCATTGATCATATTTTTTATTAAAATCATTCAAGGTGCTATTGACTGCCCTGGAATCACTTCTTATATTGAAATTCACATATCGACTAGTGGACTGCGTAACAACGCTGCTTTCTATATTGTTAACACTAATACCAATACCAGACTATCAACTCCTCTTCAAGGTATGGTTAATTTAATTAACAAGATTTGTCGTAAAACAACACTTTTTGATAAAATTGTTGAATGTAAAAATATTTCAAATGAGTATGTTGGTGAGTGTTTAAGAATTGCTGAGATCTAGATACTTACAATGTATATACAGGCGAGCTACTGAATGTTTGGATCTGAGTATTTTTCCTTGAAGCCTATGATTCCCCTTCTATGCGTCCACTAAGTCACACATACATTTGCATACATTTATAAAAAAATAAGTGATGTAAACCGAGTGCTGCCGAGACATGGTGATTTCGGCTGATGTCGGCTATCTCAAAGTAAACTCGGCAGCACTCGATTTACATCGTTTATTTTTTTATAAATGTGTGTGTGACTTAGTGGACGCATAGAAGGGGAGTCATAAGCTTTAAGAAAAAATACTCAGATCCAAACATTCAGTAGCTCGCCTGTTATCTGTTAACTCTACGTTAATTTTATGAAACTTCACAATTTTTCTTATGTTTAATTTCATTATATTTAATTAGTATACTCTGATATTGTTTAATGATATAATTCAGCTTCACATGGTCGCTGTTAATAATAATAATTGTTATTATTTTTATCATAATTATATAATTTTTTATTAATGTGTCGTTCTAAATGTACTGTAGTCCTATCATGGTTTCACACCCTGGACTTATGCATATGAAATAAATAAATAAATAGATAAATTTTTTTTTTACACATAACAGTAACACAACCCATACCAAATTTTGATAGAGGTGAAGAAACATTCGTTGGAGAAGAATTGAATTATGATTTAATAAATGAATACTTGAACAAAATCAATAGTATACAGTGGGATGAAGATTATGGTGTAAAAAAAGGGAAGTCCGATTACAAAATCAGCAATGCGAAAATAACCTTTGATAATAATGAATTAAACATTTTTGATACATCCTACAAAATAACACCAGGATTAATGGAATTATTAGTTATGAAGTCACAAGATAAAAGAACTGATATTGATGAAAATAATTATGGTGAAATTATCAATTATACAAACGCACATCATCAATACCACAGATCTGATGAGCTAATAAAAAATCCTACATCATAAAAATATATATTGATTTTATTGCATGTCATAATAATAAAGAGCATTATGGTAGTGGATTATTACCAACGGTTATGTCGGACGTAGATAAATTCAGATTGGACCTCCTGCCCCCCCCCCCGTGGTGAGGGTCACGGTTTATGCCATTCTGGGGCTCTTCGGTTTTCGGTTTTAGCTCTCTCAGTTTTTGCTAGTTTTGCCAAGTCAAATAAAAATAAGGGAATTGGATTTTTTTTTCCTTTTTTTCTTTAAGTTTGATTCTTATATTTTCTTATAATTGATTTTAGATATTTTCCTTATTCACAATTTACCCAAGAATTTGGATGGTAAAATGAGCTAGATATTGATTGTTTGGCTACAATTACAGCTATAAGTAAAAAATCTAGCTAAGTAGTGTAGCGTGTAAAAACAGATACACCCATATTGTAAATATAAAATGTATATATGTATGTATTGGTGCCTCCGTGACACCAGTATAATTGTTATATTTATTGAGTGATGTATGTATGAGTGGAAATGTGTGTCTGCGTGTCGTAGAGACGACGTAGAAAAATATAAACTGCACTTCTTGTCCGGCCACCATCGAGTGCGTCCAAAAAACATTGAGAATATTAATTAAAAATTGTATTTGTGATTTGGCTCTGCCGTATCACAATTAGTAAAATATATACACATTGTGTCGTGTTAAATTGTCATATTACATATTCCACTTGTTAAATAAATTGTTTCATTATTATTAATATTTAAATATAAATTTCGTGTCTATCTTTAAAATACTGTTTGAAATTAAATTAAATTATAAAATAAGTAAAGTGAGGAATCTACACCTCACAATTGGCTCCCAACTAGCGGCACAAACCACGCGGTGAAAAAAAAGAGTAATAATTTATATAAATTAATAACTATAAATTTTAGTGGTGACCAAATTTCATAATTGGTTTTCAACTAACAGCTCAAACCACGAGGTGAGAAAAAGAAAGAAAAAGAAATCTAAATATGTATGTCTGTTAGAAAAAAAATCCTCTAGAGTCAATTCTATCTACTAGGATGATCCAAATGAACTTGTTGATCGATTACGATTATTAATAGCTTCAAAAGCAGCTGATAATCAGAATCATGATGATGAAATCATGTCAATTATTGAAGAGTTGAGTGAAAGTAGATTAAAATATTATTATTTAATAATTAATCAGTCAGTATACAATGGTTAGTGAATTATGACTGATTATAAAAGAGACGTTGTGCGTGAGTTACACGCTCCAGCAAGAAAAATTTTTTACGACGTAAAGTTGAAATTTGTGATAAGGATGAAACGTAGCAAGTTGATCTTGTTAAAATGATTGAACATCCAAAGGTCAATTCTAGATACAATTATATTTTAACAGTCATTGATATTTTCTCAAAATTCAGCTGGACTGTTGGACTCAAAAATAAAACTGGAAAAGAGGTATCATCAGCAATGAGATCAATATTCAAAAAAGATCGAATATGTAAAAATCTTCATGCGGATCAAGAAACCGAATTTTATCATTCAACATTTAAAACAATGCTAAAGAAATATAACGTTCATATGTATTCAACATTTACTCATTTAAAAGCATCAATAGATGAACGGTTCAATAGAACACTGAATAACAAAATGTTTTTCGAATTTAGCATGCAAGTAAATTATAAATGGTTGAAATTGCTGTCATAATTAATTCAACAATATAATAATACAAAACATTGCACAATTAAAATGAAACCAGTTGAAGTTGGTGGTAAAAATATAGAAATATTGAAACAAACTGTATTTAAAAGTTTAGATCATTGTCATGTTAAAATCAAATTTAAAATAAATCAACATGTAAGAATAAGTAAATATAAGCATGTCTATTCACAATTACTGGAATTAATAAAACATCACCTGTAACATATAAGCTTAAAGACTATCAAGGAAATCTAATACAAGGAAGCTTTTATAATATTAAAATTTCTAGTATTTTTTAAAATTTTTTATTTTGTTTATTTTTTATTTTTTGTTTTGTATTTGTTCGAGCTAGCTTCATACTGTTAATTCATTTGACAGATAAATAAAATCGATTGCTTATTGCTTATTGCAAAATTTTTATTTGTATTTAAATAAGATTCCGGAAAATGGATGGGAACCGCCCAACATAAAAAACGAAAAATTTTGATTCTGTTGCTTCATACCTTGAAAACTCTAATAGTGTATGTATTTTTCTTGAGAACTTAAAAGGTATTTGTCTTTGAGACACTTCTTCTTTACATTTTTGACTTGTTCTAAATGCTCTACTGCTTTGATCTGAAAAACAGTACTCTAGCAACTTAGACATGACTCCTAAAAATCCCGAATGCATAAAGTCGAGTACAAATAACTGAACCATGTGAATCGTGGGTCGAATCATCAATAATGGTGAAGGCCTGATATGATGATTAACATTATCATATTTTCTCAATGACTCATTGGTTCTTGGATTTCCAATATCAGGGAACACCGTTGTGTTGTCAACTCTTGTTCCAGACGTATCACATCTTTCACAAACATAGAATCCAGTGTGCCCAGCAATTCCTTTTAACAAAGCACGAGCTGGCGTATCACAAATAAAACTATGAATTTCAATTTCGTAATGATTTTCTGTTAAAATAAAGCCATTGTCTAGTAATTTATTCATTTTTTGAATAAATTGCCGTAAGTAACTTTGCAAGTCAAACTTGGATCTTCCTACATAAATAGCCACAACGAATGGTTCATAGAAAGCTAAATGATTGTGTACTTTGCATAAAATTGGCCACGCAGTTTTACAGCTTGAGTGTGACAATGGTAAGCCATCGCAGTTAAATTGAAGTTCGACTGTACCAGTTTCATGAGCAGCAGTGTTGATGCACTTTTTTAACTCTTGCTCGACCCCGAAGTACGTGAATTTCCCGATAGTTTTTGTATCGGCATCTTGCATATCTACAATATGATAACTTGCTCTTGTTTTTCCTAAAAATGTTTTTGATGAGTGTGGTAGCTCTGGAAGCATCATCTGTCGCATAATAATACGAAGTGAAGTAAGGTGTACATGTGGAATTTTACATTGAACAGCCCATTTTTTAAGTAGCTCAATTTCTGGTGTCTGTTCTCTGTTTTGATCAGGATTATTAACATTCATATCTTCATTATCAGCTTCACTACTACTACCTTGATCACTGTGTTCATTTTCATACTCTTCATTACTGTGGTCATCATGATCAGTCTCACTGACTATCTTGATCAGTTTGGTCATCTTGATTATGCTGATTGGCATTATTTTCTGAATCATTTCGGTTATCTTGATTATGTTGATGCCCAACATTTTCTTGATCATCTTGATTATGTTGGTGCATATGATGATGTCCTTCGTTTTCATTATTGAATCTCACATTATGACCATTTATAGCTGCACGATTATTAATTATATTAATATAAATTGTAGATATGGTGTTTTCGAGTCTGTGTTTGACAATGGCTCTATGTTTCCTCATTTTCAATAAATTTCTTATTCTAATCATATTCTATATTCTAATATATAGCACGCAAATTAAAAAACTTTGAATTTTTATTTTACTCAAGTAAACAAAAAAAAGTAAACAAGTGACCTTAGTTTTTGTTTATAAAATACAGGTTAAATTGATTATGTCTAAGACTAAATAATGCGCGCGCACGAATCAAACAATATATACAGTCTCGCAGCTGCCTTGCAGGTAAATGGGTCCCCGGTTCTCGCATTCTCTGACTTGCTCCTATCTTGCTGCGATAGTTAATCTCGCAAAGCGAAGGCAAATTTCTACCAGGGGAGCATTTAATATTTTCTGCAAAACAATTTTTTTTTTTTTAATATTCATGAAAAAGTTAATGAACTAGTTCATTATTTAATATTTAAATTAATATAAAAATAGATAAATAAATATTGACAAAAATCGTGTAATCAATAACAAAGAATATTGTCAATCTTTCTATCGTCACACGTGTTAATAATGATAAATTGCATACAACAGTAAAAATAAAAGTTAATTCCGAATAAAATAGTCAATTAACTTATCAAGCATTTACCCGACACTGATACCAATCAGTAAAAAGTATTATTTTATCATTTTGCATACTAGTTTCTTCTATGTTGACAGTGAGAAACCATGTGTATGAGTCAAAAAAAAATCCCTTCTTCTTTCCTTTTACGGCATGCGATGACTCTTTGCGATTCACTTTTTGCTTTACGCTGATTCTCCATGATTATTTCTATATAAGATTGTGGCAAATATATATATTTTGGCGACAGTTGTATAATTGTACGTTCTCTGAGTCACTTGTTGCTAAAAAATATGGATGAATCATTAAAAATACAAAAATGATAAATTTTATAATTATCTACTGTTATTTTTATCAATTAAATATATCAACTAAATTTAAATTATGATTTCCATACATATTATATTAAAAAAAACAAAATTATTAATTTTTTTTTCTACTTCTACCGTTGTAATAAATAATAGCTATCGGTGAAGTAGCAGTTACAAACAAAATAAAAGCACTCATATTGATATATATTATTTGCATATGTGTAAAAAACTTTTCCAAAGCACCTTAAATTCTTCAGTATATTAAAAATAATAATTGAAATATCAATAAATTTATGTATATCAGGCGATAAAAACAATACACAACAACACAAACAGAATAAAAAGGTGAACAAAAGGTAAGATAATTATTCTATCTTAATTATTAGTTCATGTACTAATAAAATGAAAAATAAAAAAGACTTTCATATAAAATAATAACAAACCTATTTTTTATAATAAAAAATTAATTTATCAGTAACAGTAATATAGTGAGATCATTCACTAACAATAAGCTCAATAAAAATAATTATTTTTCATCATTATTATTTATATCTTAATAAAAACGAATCTGTAAATTTGTCCTGTCAGTATGTCTTAATTTTTTAAGCCATAAGCCCAAGTTTTGTAAATTAATATAATTGCGAATGTACCCAAAATATTTTTGTCCTCGACAGAATATGCTCAATATATCAACAACATTTCTTCATCAGTGGAAATAAACGTTTCTCATTATTTCCGTAAATAAATTGCCTAAAGTTTTACAGCTTGATTAACACAGTTTGTCAAAATAAAATCGTCTACATGCCGTAAACGTTTTCTTGATTCTTGCCTGTAAATTCCGATCTAGAACGAGCGCATTCCGCTACGCACCGAGAATGCTAAACCAAGACAGATATAACTATACTATCTCGAGTCCACACCACTTGTGTTATAAATGTATTTACGCTTGAGCGAGACAGAGAAAGTAAATATTTGTGTGGCTCGTTATTGTGTCTCTGTGTGTAAAAACCGGTGGATGTACAAAACGAACTCATGTGGATTTTATTGCAAGACCATCTTTGAGGGACAACAATAAATCTAGTCAACACAAATAATATTACTTGTCGGATTCATATTATCTCTAATAAATTTATTTTTTGTGTAACTGTCAATTATTGTCGTGTCAACAAAGTGTATAGTTAGCAATATAATTTTAAACAAAATAGTGAGTAAACACACTGTCTAGTATTCAGAGATTGTAAACTGAACATTGAACACTTTATTTAAAATAATATTTGCTGTAAATCATAATTGCTTTTATTATTCCACAATAATTGTTAAAATCTTTTTTTTTTAATGAACAAATATTTACATTTTCTTTTTTTAATCTTTCTTTTTTTTTTTTTTAGTTTTATAATCTAGACTACAACTATTCCATAACAATGAAATAAAGCTTCACCTTATTTTTATTGAATAATCGTTTGAATCTTTGTTTTTATTGAAAAATGTTTCATTAAATTTACATTTTAATTTTAATTTACATTAAGGACTTAATAAAAGACATGGCCCAAGAATTGTTTTGTGTTGTTTATAAGTACGAAGGAAAAACAAATGGTATAGTACCCAGTGATAAAATATTTCTATTAAATGAAAAAGGCGACTCCACAGTAGTAGCTACAGAAGAGGCAATGAAACGTGTTGAAAAATTGTATGGTGAAAGAACAGCACGACATAAACGGTTCGATAGAAGTGTATCTATCATTAATATTTTGACCTATCCAAGTGAGTATAAAAAACTACTCTGATTAAAAATTATTTATAAAATTTAAATTTTTATCTTTAAATATTTCAGTGAAGGAAAATGTAGCAAAAATATATGCTTCAAAAAATGAAAGAACCAAAAAGCCTCCACGACATTGCATCTCAACTCTTAGTAAGCCTGTAATTGGAAAAATAAATAAAGTCTGAATTAATAAAAAAATTTTGGATAAAGTATCTAAAAAATGAAAGATGACTGATATAAAAAATAAAGTTGATATGAGATCAGATTAAGCAGTACTGGCTTAAAAAGTCACTGAAGAAGTGAATATTTTTTTTTTTTTAGTTTATATTGATGTTTTTTAAAATTTCCAAAATATCAGTGATATATTATGTAGTTAACACATAATGAGTTTTCATTTTTTTTATTTATATATATAGAGTAGCTTTTATCCCACAATGTTTTTTATTTTTTTTTGTTAAAAGTATTATTTTAAAATTCATTAGCCTTTAGGGTTGGTTTTCATTATATAGTCTCTTTTAACTATCATCATTTTATATTTTTCAACTAGAAAAAACATTTGAGAAAAAAATTTGCTAATTTTGTGTATTAATTTATAGAAATCGGACACCACTCCAAGCTCAAAAATTGAAATTGGAAAAAATGAAAAAAATTGAAATATATCATCAGGTGACGCATCAGTTCTTAATTCAAATGCAGATATTATAATTTCCATTGACGATACGTATGAAAAAAATAATGAAAATAATTTAGAAACCGTAGACTGTGATGATTCCGTCGAAGCTATGAAATATACAGTAGGATTTTGCGACCATAATTCATATGTTATGAATCAATCACCTGGAGATGGGAATTGTTTTCATCATTCAATGATTGGTGTGTCAGATTTGAAAGGAATTAGTACAGATGATCTACGGAGACAATTAGAAGAATTCTGCAGAAAAAAAAATATCAATAATGTCATGTTGATTGAAAAAATTGAAACAGATAAAGTTTATGCTGATGATGATGTTTCGAATGAGATGTCCAAGTTTTTAAATACAAATATTCGTGTCCACTATTTGAAAAATGGTGGTAAAATTGCATATTTGAAATATGTAAATAAAACCCAAAATATTCGATTTATTTAAGTTTTACAACACAGTCAGAACATTATAATTGGTTGAAGATAAAAACGGATAACCCTGATGACCTAAGGGATAAAATAAAAAAAATTCAATACGAAAATGAAAATTTAAAAAATCAGTTGGAACACTGTGCAGATCACCCAATACTTTTGCCAATTAAAAAAGTCATGAAAAAAGTAAGACTGTGAAGCACCGTGTTAGAAATTTCTTGATAAAAGAAGTATAATTAAATTCATAAATTAACGTGCACGTTAAATACAACTCATTTTTTTTTTTTTTTTTACTCTCATGATACAAAATATGATAGTAGTATTAATGATTGAATATATTAAAAACTATTTCAGATATTTTGGACATTCTCCAACAGCATCACAAACTGACGGGACCAAAAGATAAAAATTGGAATACCGAGTACCTAACATGGCTTGGTCATAAATTGAATAATGATAGAGCAGCTAATAGGAAAAAATTGAAAAAGAAAGAATCAAAATAATCACATTTTATTCATGACAAAATAAAAAATAAATTTTTCATGGTTAATTTATTGTTATATCCAAAATATATGAATTGAAAAATGAAAAGAATTTTTTTTGTATTATATAAATTAACTTTTCGTTAAATTCAATTACTAACATTATTTTTTATTTATAAAGACTATGATGGAAGAATTAGTAATCAATTATAAGCAAGTAGTTTTTTTTTCTATATATATATATATATTTTTTTTAGTTAAAATGAGAAAAAAATAATAATAAATATGACAAATTGACATAAACTAATAAACAATAGGTTTATTCATTAATTTTCTTAATTTTTTTTTGTTCTTGATTCGCTCTTGGTTCGCTATTGATAACATAAAAAAATCAATTTTGCGTTCCCTGTTAGCTTTAAAATAAAATGATTCAAATAAGCGTTGTAAAGAATATTATTTTGGTAGAGAGGAGGAGAGGGGTAGTTCTTATAAATTTTTTTTTTATAAACACCCGTTTTCAAGTAATTAATTTTCAAAGTTTTGTATCTTCGATTGACGCGTTACCCCTTACAAATCCCCACCCAAAACTCCCCTGCGCGACCTTGATAGATATTTCAAAAAGAGAGATAGTTATATTTCGACCCGCCGCTTCCCGACGCTACCCGACTGTATCCGACTGAACGCGCAAACGTATAGACAGCTGTTGTATTTACTCGAACCGTAAAAGTATTAGTAGTTCAGTCAAAAAACTTTGAAGTATTGAGAGAAGAAAATTGAGAGGGAAATATATCGATGTCGCGCTCATACTCGGTTACGCTCGGCCACGCTCGTTCATAAAAAAAAAAAATTTCCACTCGAAAAACAACCAAAAAATTAATTGTTTATTGTAAAATTATTATTTGAAAATCAAATTTCTATTTTAATAATTGATTGCGATTTTTTTTTTTGTTTTTTTTGTTTTTAAGAAGACAAGACAAACTTCAATATGACTGTGAAAAGAAAATTTATAAAATTGAAAAATAACAATAAAATTCATTGTTTATTGTAAAATTATTATTCAATCTTAAATTTCTATTTTTATAATTAATTGATTTAAAAATTTTGTTTTTTTTTTTAAGGGAGCCAAGACAAACTTTAATATGACTGTAAAAAGGAAATTTTCACTCGAAAAGTAACGATAAAATTAATTGTTCATTGTAAAATTACTATTTAAAAATTGACATTCTATTTTAATAATTGATTGCGATTTGTTTGTTTTTATTAGTATTGAATTTTACAATGAACAAATAATTTGATTGTTGTTTTTCAAGTTTAGAAATTGTTTTTTTTTCTAATATTGAAGTTTGGCTTATCTATTTTTCAAAAAGAAGAAGGAAAGAAATCAATCAATCATATTAAAATGGAATCTGAATTTTAAATAATATTTTACAATAAATAATATTAAATAATATTATTCAAAATTGGATTTAACAATTAATCGATTTAAAAATTTTTTAGTTTTTTAGTTTTTTATTTAAAGTTTAGAACTTCAATAATACGGTAAAAAAAATTTTCACTCAAAAAATAACAATAAAATTAATTGTTTAGTGTAAAATTTCTATTAGAAAATTGAATTTCTGTTTTAATAATTTATTGATTTCTTTTTTTATTTTTTTTTTGTTTTAAAAAAGATAAGACAAACTTCAATATTACTGTAAAAAAAAAAAAATTATCACTCAAAAAAAAACAAAATTTTTCAATCAATTTATTATTAAAATAGAAATTTAAGTTTTAATAATAATTTTACAATAAACAATTAATTTTATTGTTATTTTCCAATTTTATAAATTTTCTTTTCAGTCATATTGAAGTTTGTCTTGTCTTCTTAAAAACAAAAAAAAAAAAAAAAGAAATCGCAATGAATTATTACAACAGAAATTCGATTTTTAAATAATGATTTTACAATAAACAATTAATTTTTTTGTTGTTTTTCGAGTTAAAACTTTATTTTTACAGTATTATTGAAGTTGGTTTTGCTCCTTTTAAAACAAATAAAAAAAAAAAGAAAATCAATCAATTATTAAAATAGAAACTTAATTTTTAATAATAATTTCACAAAAAACAATTTCTTTTATTGTAGTGTAACGTACCAAGTTGAAAACTTAAAATTTAACTATGAAATAACAAGAAAAAGAAAGAATATGTAAAATCAAAATTAAATAACCAAATAATCATAGAATAATTAAAATAAATCAACTTGGTATTTCACGTTAAAATTAAAAATCCTCTTATTTTGTTATTCCCTACAGGGTAACGGGTTAGGAGGGAATGTGTATGATTGTAGATGTACCTTGATGTAAGAATAATCCGAAACAATTGTTGAGAGCGTGTCAATCTGGATGGTCGCCTGTTGATGTTTGTAGTCTCGAATAATCCAAACGGTAAAATAAACTCGAAGCACAGAAAACAACACCCCGGAGAAATGTCACAGTCAATAATTTTTATATAGGATTAGGGAAGGTTAAATAACACAGGAAATAATAATTTATCACAAATATTAATT
Source organism: Aphidius gifuensis (assembly GCF_014905175.1). Classification (NCBI taxonomy): domain Eukaryota; kingdom Metazoa; phylum Arthropoda; class Insecta; order Hymenoptera; family Braconidae; genus Aphidius; species Aphidius gifuensis. The sequence goes on along the minus strand of NC_057789.1, from coordinate 11,051,769 downwards.
AATTTTAAATTCACTCGAAAAATGTTATTTATTTAAAACGTAAAAGTTCAATTGATTTTCTTTAATTTTTATCTGATGTAATTGATTCAATTTTAATTTTAATTTTAAATTTTTAATTTAGTTTCAATGATTTGAATAGAACGAAAGTTGTCGCAAGAGTGACGCTCCTTAATATTAAAAATAAAATTATTCCCATAAAAATTTAATTATTAGGTAGGGATGAAAAGTGGTACCATTTCTTGCACCAATGAAATACAATGGTTCCCATAGTAGTCAGCATATTCAAATTGTTTAAACATTTAATAAATAATTATTTAGTAACTTCAACGGATGTGGCGTCTCGCGTTGCAGAGGTGACTTTGAAAACTGCTTACCAAAATTTATAAAAAAAAAGAAAAAAATAATTTGTTTTATAAAAACGCAAAATTTGAATTTAATTCCGTGTGAAAATAAAAAAATAAAAAAAGAAAATTTTTATTGCTTGATCAGCATCTATTGAATTTATTAAATTATTATTTATTATTGATTATTAATTGAAAATATACCAAGACGTAACAATTCCCCCCCAAAAAAGGTCGTTGTCTGTCTGCAAAACGACAGCAGCGAATAAAAAAAAAGAAAAATTTATCAATCGTTGTTACATTTCGTTTACTTAAAATTATAAATATTAAATCCCCAAAAAAAAATTTAATTTAATCAAAAAAAAAATTTTTACTTCCTATTCGAGACCTCTTACGGACGATCGACGGCTAGAATTACTCCGTGCGAGTCGAGCGTGGCCTACTTTTTATTTTATTCAAGTTTCATTTCCGTGTGATATTGTTGAGCTTTCATTCTTTTATCTTACCTTGAAAATTATTTAATATTAAATTTATTATTTTTTTATTTATTGTTTTTTTTTTTGTTTATTGTTTAAAAAAGTATTGTTTTTATTTTTTATTTTTATTTATTGAAAATTTATTGATTGTTTATATTTTTTTATTTCTAAGGTTTTTCAGCGATGTAGAATGAAAATTTATTGTTATTATTTTTTTGTTTATATTTTGATTATTATTATTATTTATTATTTTCATTTCAAATTGAATTATTTATTGGTATATCAGCCGCCCACACGGAATTAATTAACCACCGACGCGTGCGTAAAAAAATCCCTTACAAATTTCTAAGCTAAATCATTATTATAATATTTTTATTTGTTTTTTTTTGTATTTTTTTTGTAAATTTTTATATCATTTTTTTTTATTATTTTTTTTTTTTATATTTTATTTACTTTTTTATTTATTTTGTTTACTTTTTTTGTTTGAATATTTAATTAATATTATTCATTAAAATATTGTATTTTTGATTAATTATCGAATATTCCCCTTTTTATTATATTAAAAGTTGTAATTAGAAGTTAAAAGTAAAATTTGATTTTTTTGTTTTTGTTTTTACGAATTTTTATATTATTTTTTTGTATTTTTTTTGAAAAATTTTTTTTAAAAATATTTTAGTAAAATTCTACCATTCGTTTTAGTAAATTTAATATTTTTTTGCAGTAAATTTATTTTTTTTATAGTAAAATGTAATGATGAAATCCAATTTAATTCAAATATTATCAATTTTCCCTTAAAAGTAAAAAAAATTTCATTTAATTTTCCCAAAACTAAGTTCAATAATTAATTAATTTTCCCATAAAAAAAAATTATATTCTTTGAAAAATAAAAAATGTAAAAGAGTTTAGAATAATTATAAAATAAAACTTATTTTATTCCTCTTCTTCGATGTACTCCACGATGTCCTTGAATTGTAATCTGTTACCTCTGCTTGCATTGTCTCTCCTCTCCGGCTTCCATCGTCGCAGCTTGCTTGATGAACTCCCCTCAATTTCTTTTCTGATGCATGTTGATGACTTGATATTGTTTTCTTCTTTCACTGCTCTCTCTTTTTAATTTTCTGACAGCTACCATTGACTTTAATGCAATATTGCGGCGTTGCCATTTATAACACAATAAAATCTTCCGGTCCCCATGAACTGCACTTTATTTATTTGTTTTAGGATTTAGGAAGATAAGGATTAGGATTGTTACCCTTTAATTTTTATATATTTTTTTATTTTTTAAAAAAAAAAAAATTTTTATTATTAGATTTGAATTTATAAAAATAGTATTCGATTTTAATTCATTTTATTTTTATCATTATTAAAGCAATTTTGTTATAAAAAAAATTTATTTATATTTTTTTTCTGATTTTAGTATTTCCCAAAATATTTTTTTTTGTTAATGTTCAATTTGTTTATTTTAATTTAATATTTGTGTGTTTGTTTTGTGTAATAAAAAAAAAAAATAACAATTCATACATATATGTATAAAATATAATTTTCAATTTTATTAGGAATATTTATCTCGATCATTAGTAATTTTTTTGTTTTTAAAATTTTTTGTTAATTGTTCTTTTTATTTTATTTATATTTTTTTTATCTAAAAGAAAAAAATAATTTGTTTTATAAAAACGCAAAATTTGAATTTAATTCCGTGTGAAAATAAAAAAATAAAAAAAGAAAATTTCTATTGCTTGATCAGCATCTATTGAATTTATTAAATTATTATTTATTATTGATTATTAATTGAAAATATACCAAGACGTAACAGTAGTTTTTTAAGTGATAATTCATTCTATTCAATAAGATAATAGCGCGTTTCAAGCCCTTTAGAACAAAAAAAAATGATTAAAATCGGTCAACTATTGAAGCTAGGATCCAATTGTTAATATTAACTTAACAATAAACAATTGCTTTTGTTATTATTCTTCGGCCGCGGATGCTTCGAAAACAAAAATCGGCTCAGAGTTCGATTTGATAGAAAAAAGGAAAGATATATATTTAAAGGATACAGACAGGTCAGTCAATTAATTATGAAAGTTTTCTTTCGATTTAAATTCTGAACGTACATCTACAGCATCAGTCTTCAAAAACTCATTTTGTTTACTACAATCAATAACAATTAATGGAGATTTTTTTAATGAAACTATCTTTTGACACTACATCTATTTTTGAGCTATAGTAAGACTCTGAAAAATTAGCATACATATCGTATAATAAAGGTAATTGATTTTTTTCAATATCACGATATAAATTACCATATCGAAAAATATGAGAATTTAGATAAAGTTTAACATTTGTTATTTTACAATGATCAAAATGTGTTACATCTTTTTGCCAACTTTTTTTCTATTTGATTGAAAACCAAGAATAACATAACGTGGCTTTTCCAGTTGAGTTGTTTTCACTGTCCATATATGATGAGTTGTTTGTGGCAGCAATGGATATTCATATAAATCCCAATTTCTAAATCCAATAGAAATGACAGGATCTTTTTGTATATATTTCATTATATCAATTTTATTTTGGTTTTATAACATTATATACGGTACAAGCCATTCAATTTTTGTAAGTTTTGAATCGAATTCTGGCATATCAGGAACTGTCTCATTATCTCGTACGATCGCATTAATATTTGAACGTTATCGTATCATAATGAGTTCATGTTTCGCATTGAAAATTATTTTTTGATAATCTTCAGCAAAGCCAAAAATCATATTTAATGGAACGCATATATCAAAATATCGGTCATCATTTATTTATTTCATACCATTTTGATTTATCCACTCTGCATTTTCATAATTCATTATCGAACTTAATGACAAATAATTTTTAATTGTAGATGTTATACCATCATTCTTTGATTTATTAATTAAAACTCCATTCAATTCATAACTCATTTCATCAAACGAAAAACTCATAGCATTATTTACTAATGTTGAAGATAAAATATTAGCAAGTGGATCTTCTGCATTTGCAGCAGCACGTTGTTGCGTGAATTTTCCTCTCATACGTATATAGCTTTTTGATGGTAGAACAAACAAATTTTAATTCTGTATTGATATTCTCATTTCATCACTATTATCGAAACTGGTTGATCCAAATGACTGATGAGCATGTAGCACATAGTTCGATATTTCATTGTTAAATTGAACTGGCGCGTAAATATCGAAAATATTTTCATCACTCATTTTGACGTGTCAAACAATTAAGACAAGTTATAATTATCCAATAAAAGATCCAAAATTTTTTTTTTATTTTAGACCTAGACTCTGCAGGTAATTTATATTCTGAGGTGTCAACTTCTTGACTGCTCGATTCAGACTGACTGGAGGTGTCCATGATGTGCTGCTTTTATACGATGACCCACTTTTCATTGCGCGTGAATTGAAAGAAATTTCCATTCCTATGATTTTACATGTAACGTAATGGTTATTGTTTCACCACGAAAATTGACTAATTTACCGTTTTGATCAACAATTTTTAGTTGTAAATCATCAGTGGTTCTACAAAATCAATGACTCTTCCACTTGTGATATATGAATGTAGAGTATTTTTATTATATGTAATTTTGATTTGATATTTTTCTAAGTAAGCAGCTAGATCATCTATTTTATAACTTCCAGTTGGTATTTCAATTGTATCATAACTATTAAAATATGAAATTATATTATTTTCATGATCGATATTTGGTAATAAATTGAATGATAAAAATAAAATAAATAAGATTTGAGCTCAGTGCTCATTACGATAGAATACCAGAAACAAGCTTTAAAATTACCAGTTATAAACTTTGATATAATTACAACAAAAAATGGTAATGGTTTAATAAAAAAACGACATGGTGATTTACGACCAAATACAAAAACATGCGCGATAATTGGAGGAAGTAATTGTGGTAAAACGAACGATTTAATGAGTTTAATTGTTGATCCAAATGGTTTACGATTTGCGAATATTTATATGACTGACGTTTATTATCTTCCCAACTCAGAGCTATTTTTTCAATTGTTCTCGTTGTTACTTCATGTTTATGAGATCTTTGATTGATTATTTTCTGGATAATCAAATGTATCAAAGTTATTAGGATTCTTACGGATTAAATCGTAAGGATTATGGCTGAATACATGGTAAACAGCAGAACCAGTATTGCCATATAAATACTTCACTTTATCTTCATATTTTTGTTTCATGAAATTATAATGAAAATCATACATATATGTTTTTGACATTTCCAAAATAGAAAATCCGAGATAAATTGGTTTATTAAAAAGTATACTTGTTGGTTTCATCTCAATTATTACAAGATCATCAATGAATAAATGACTGTGAAAGTTTGGCTTTGAGATATAAAATCTTGCTCCACCTCTACAACCATATTTTTGTACAAGTTTTATTGATTTACGAGTTCTTACAGACTCTAGAGTTTTACTATAAATTGCATTGATGAATAATTTTCTAAAATCTTTTTCAAATGCACTACGGGCTTCCCTTCGTAACTCTGTATTAAGATCAATATAAGATTGAAGCCATGTACTTTGTTCAAATTTTAAAACACGATGAACTTTAGTAATAATCATCCCCAAAGAACAATATTTTTCTCAAATTCCTGTAATGAATAACATAATTTTTTTTATTATCTAGAGTTGTCAATAATTTCGGAGTTTTACTGGTTTCTAGAGATGGTTTTTCACGTACTGGTGCTAACTGAAAATCTTTATGATGATGATGCAAACTTGCAGGATAATCTAATTCAACTTCAAGAATGTATCCATATTTTGAGTTATCAGCAGTTGAATTTAATATTGAAATATCAAAGTTATCAATCCATTCAAATTTACAAGTTGGAAGATATTCTCTCATTGCTGCTCCATACATATTATTCAAATCAAAGTTCTTCCTCAGGATTATATTCGTTTTCCATATATCGATCATTTGCTTTTCCATATCGATTTGAGACTTGTGATAAACCACCTTTTATACCTTGCTCAATAAACAACATCATTTCAGGATCTGTTGACAATTCTAGCTCAATCTGAACATTGCACTAAAACTAAGTCCAGGTAGCGTATAATAATGTGCTGGATCTAACTTATATGTATTCAAACAATCAGCTCTGAAGCTTTCAAAAACATCAGCTAAAAGGGCAACATCAGTTTGTAAATATAAATCAGAATACTCCCCAAGTGTTTTTATATTGAACTTTTGCCAAACATTCAGAGCATGTGCATATGCTTCATCTGAAATATTTTCTTCATTCAATTTTGAATAAAATTGATCTTTCGATAGAAGTGTTGTGTCATTAAATTTTTCCCAATTATCAAGATAATCATATGGAAATACTTCCTTCTTTGTAATTAAATTGAATTCATCATCATTTTTCAGAGACTTTTCGTTATTGATTTTTTATTATCATCTAGAATATTCGATAATGAATCTATGGAACTTGCCATAAATTTATATGGATCGATGAATCTCAATTTTATTCTAGTACCCTTGACACGTTTTGTGAATGAAATATATCTTTCTTAATTGATTCCGAGTATATCAATTTTACCTTCAAACTGGTTTTTTAATTTTTTGAAGATAAAATGTCCATCATAGCCTGTGAGGTTATGAAATGCTACTGGGATGGTACATAATTCTTGATAATTTATATTGCATATTTGATGGGCAGCACCTCGGTATTCTGAGGTCCAATGAGAATGATCACATACTTTAACGTCATTTTTCGTGAAATTTTTGTTACAAATATAACATTTTTTAGCATTCAAAAATTGTAATTCTTCATCTCGTGTAAAAGACATTGGTTTAATATCATCTATTATTTTATTGACTTGATAACCAATTTGTTCAAGCTCTGTAATAAACTATTCAATCGAATTTTTACCTCTATGAAGATTGAACTTGAAAAGTGAGCATCATAACTACACTTTAAATAATATGCTGCACTACTTAAAACATGTTTTTGATAAATTTGATTTTTTTCAAGTTCTTCACTCTGCACTTTTTCCAATAAACATTCTAAATCACCATGAATTATAAAGGGTACCGTTAATTGATGTTTATAACTTCTAAGTTGTAAAATATTATTTTTTGCAGTCGGTAATCTCATTGCACTTTTACATTTTTCACTACAAAGTTTTTCATGATTATCCCGTGATTTTTGACATTGAAAATGACATAGGCAGCGATTGCAAATTATTTTCTTCCCATTATGTTTAGAAATTTATGAGCTTACTAATCTTGATAAGTTTTTGATCCATGCAAAATGATTTTGTGACAAATTTTTTCGTGAATTGAAATCATCAACAACAACCATTGATGTCGATCCGGTCCTGAAAATTTAGTTCTAAAACTAAGTTGAGGGGTTTGCCTGGATCGTTCAGTATGCTGGTTCGTGGAGAGAGGGCCGAGTAAAGAATGATAAAATTTAGTCACTGAAAATGTAAAATCAAGGGGAGACACAATAAATTAAACAACAAGACAATAATTATGGCACACAATTAACAAGATTATTTAATAAATAAACAATTTAAGTATCAAAATTATTACTAGTCACAAAGCTATGTTTTATCAAAAATTATTAAATATTATTAAACTGAACACAAATATAAAAATTATGAGTCCTGACTTCGAGTCATGGAACAAACAAGAAAAATGATGATACAAAAAGTAATTAACGAACTAAAAATATAATAATTAAGAAAAATGAAGCAAGGCCGACCAACTAACATTACATGAATTGAGGGGGATTTTTAGGAGAGGATGACTCCTGCTCCTTGGGTTTGGTTATGGATGACGTCAATACTGGGGTGGGGAGAAGACTGTTCGAGATTCTGGGATGGCTCCTCAAGAACCTCAAACCTACTAGTTGAAAGGCAAAAACCGAAGTGTCATATCCAGCTGGAGCGCCAGCCTAAATAGCTTGGGAGATTTTCCCTTTCCCTGGCAATATTTCCCTCCTTGTTTGGCCAGCCTTACCCGTTAATATAATAATAATAGTAACATAAAATAATAATAATAAAGTATAATTTTGAGGTGGGCGAGTCACAATTCGTTTATACTATCATGCGCAACATGAGTCTATTCGAAGTCCACTGGATCGTTCCGTAGTCTATCGCCAATTAATAATTCAATATAATCTGATCCTTCCGGGCGGAGAGGATGTTCCGTAGGAACAGAAAAAAAAAAGAATAAAAATCATAAAATTTTATTAAAATAAAGCCTAAAATATAGTTTCTTGTTTTTTCTTGGGTTTTGATGAAGAAAATAAAACTTCAGAACTGCTCAAGGCCAAACGAGAAAAATCCTTAAAGAAAAAAAAGGGATGTAAAATTCTAACAATATGATCGGCTCGGACGACTGGGGACAAAGGCTCGGTTGGTGATGGATAGAACGTCCAAAAAATATCAACCGTGACTATAACTAATTCAACATGTTTTCTAAATATTTGCACATGTTGAAATAGTACAAAGAAGCATATTTTCACGGGACTGGCCATCTCTTGAAAACATGCGTGTGACTCCTTCTTTTTCATTCGTTGACCTGGTCCGCATTTTCCAGATAGTAAAAGAATTCAACTAATAAGAAATTAGACCCTGAGTTTTCCTCCAATCATTTTTTCGCATGAATTCTACACCATTGCATGACATTACACTACTACTCCCTCTCTTCCTGTTTTGCACTTTGATTCTAATTCTATATAAAAAAGAACAAGCTACTAATAGCTAACTTCATGTGACGCCGCTTTATTCGTCATTTCATTCTCTCACGTTGGCTTACCCATACATACATACAACACATATCGATTTATATCGATTCATCATTTTGAAGTCGCACGTCGAAAGTGTTTTCAAAGTTTTAGTAGTTTAAGTTTAAAATACACTACACCTTAATTATTATATAAATAATACATATAAAATATATACATTAAAAAATATATAATTAACAAATATATATAAAAAAAAGGGCCGGTTTTGTAGTCCATAGTTAAGTTAACATGGTATAGATTAGTTACTGTGGACGAAAAAACCAGCCCATAGTATAGGGAAGAAACGTCAGACTATACCATAAAACTGTAATTAAAACCGGTTCCATCTGTTGAGCGTTGGCTCTACCTGTTGATCATCTGTGCGCACGCAACTGTCGTTTTTGTGCAACTTGTGCATTTCTGTCTTCTTTGGTGGACTCTCAGACGAGACAGTCAGACAAATTTTATATAAAAAAAAAAAATATACTTGAATAATTATTATTGAATATAATAATTAATAAAAATTATTATTTAAAAATTAAATTCTACAACTGTTGTGTAGTTAATAAATTCACAATAAATTCACAATGTCTGAAATTGTATTCACACCTGACGAAGAATTCGATGCTTTCCAACCTGAAGATGAGTCCATGTAAGTTTAGTTTTATATTAATTATTTATTTAATTAATTATCCATTATTCTATTAAAATTATTCGATATTAAAAGTCAAATCATATACTATGTGGGTAAGATTTAATTTATGACTTAACCTCTTTATGTCAAATTTTGTCACAGTTCTTTTGCCATGTGGTTGATGTTATTTTTATCCATACGCAGCTCAAGAATCAATCAATTGTTTATGCAAAGTAATATGATTTCATTATTTATTTAATGAGATTAAATTATAATTATGATTATTTTGTAACTTCAATTATTAATATATTGAGATTTGTTATGTATGAGCAAACTAACCTCATTTTGTTATACCGGAGCATTATCTTCAATTATTCAAGTCAAGTTTAACATTTAATAAATAAATAATTAATTAATTATTATTTTTAATACAACACATCATTATTATTTTTTTAGTGACTTAGTTGGCTACGTAGAGTGCATTGAAGGTCTAAAAACCTTAAGAACAACTCAAGGACATGTGCTTAAATTCATTGTTCACAATGGGTCTAAGTCCAGGATAAGGGTGTTAGTATGGGGTTCAACCCTTGCAATGCATTATGAGGAAACGATTAAATTAAACTCAGTAAGTTTTTGTTTTACATTTTTTATCGTTAAGGAGTATTTATATGTTCAGCATATATAAGTTGTACTGAATGATAATCATCTGATATTTCACGTTGTTTAATTGACACATTGACACATTGACACATTTGATTTATGTTTTTAGATCGTACAAATCACTGGAGGATCATTAAGGTCTGCAAATACGCATTTCCGACAGCCTAACGATAAAACATCAACTTTAGAATGTAACGTCCAGGCACACAGTACTCTCACCATTCATGGACAGTATGACATTACTGATCAATCAGTTGTTGATGAATCATATCAACAAATTCAATTGGATGATGTGATGATTTGTAATGGAAACATAGGTATGCTGCTAATTTTTCTTTTGTCTATTAATATTAATCATTTGTAAAATTACTCAATCTAATATTTTTTGGTGTTGGTTTTTAGAAATTCAATGTTTTATAAAAAACGAATTCGTCCAAGTCCAAACACCATCAACGTCATTTGGTCAGGGAGTTGTGGTCGACGGCCATTACAGGCTAACTGTACATATCATCAAGTACGAGCCCAGCACGTTGCTATCTAAAGGTGTTCACATCAAGTTGCGAGGTGTCATGAATAAACGAGGTAATAATTATACATAATTTTATAATTGGTATTCTGTCACATAATAATTGTTTTTTTTTTCTGATGCAGTTGGAGGTTATTTAAAAGTAATGAGTATGGACCATATCACAATTGTCAATGAAACAATAATGAGTCCAATTGATCTCAGGAAGTCTATTCACTCAGTTTTGTTGGTGCGTACGAAACGTAAACAAAGTGATGATCAGGTAAATAGCTCCAAAAAGATGGAGTTGATTAGCCAACCAATGGTTAATGATTTAATAAAACCATTACCACAATTACTTCGTAAACTAAAGGAAGATAATATTGTCAAGATCAGATTAAATAAATCATCTGAAAGTATTCGTTCAGTAACACCAGTTGAAAAAGATGACGAAGAAGAAGTAACACCAACACCAGAGCTACTTCGTAAATTGAAAGAACAGAATATGAAGTTAAAGAAACTAAAATCAATGTCTCCAAGTAATCGTCGAGCAGCAATGCTAGACATAGCTAATTCCAGCATGTCGTCTGATAACAGTGATGGTGAAAAAACCAGCGATCATGGTGATACCGAGAAGAATAATGATTCATCAGGCGATGATCTAGCCAGCAATGATGGTGATACTGATAAGGATAATGATAATGATTCTTCAGAGGATGAAGTTGACAATGAGTCTAATTGTCATACTGTTGCAAAAAAAAAATAATACATGCTGTAAGTAACCATTTATTTTTATAGCAACAATTGAGCCCTTAGATTACATTTATTTTTTTTTTTTTTTCAGGTAATAGTAAAACCAAAGAAGCACTGTGATTGTATGGTCAACTGAATTTGTTTTTTTAAATAATAAAACATAAATAGGATGAGTATATTCATAATATATATATATATATACATATGCATAATGTAGATATATGGGGCATTCCAAGTCAAATCACCGAGTCATCGGCCTGACCCCTACCGATTCACTTGGAAATTTTTTCCTAGGAGTATTTTGGACCAAAAAACGACCGTATTTTTTTTCAATTTTTTTCCACCATTTTTACACCATAAAATAATTTTTTTTTTCCTACTATCGAGTACTTCTCAAATTAGACCAGGTTTAAAATTCTAAAATTTTTCCCATATCATCTCGAGGTAAAAAAAACAACCAGTCATATGTATTTAATAGGCCGAGAATAATTACTAATTTTTTTATAACTGATTGAAAAAAATTTTTTTTACGAATTTTAAAAATAGAAAAATTTAATAATGGTTTCTTGTAGAGAAATCAAAAATAAAAATAAATGATATCTTGATGAATTTTGTTTATCTCTATATTTAAGGATGGAAAGATAGAAAAACTGCGATGCTTGAAATTCAATTTTTGAAGCTTTTACCCTCGAAATATGGAAAGAACCAAAATTTGCCCAGATATCATTTATTTTCATTTTTGATTTCTCTACAAGAAACCATTATTAGATTATTCTAAAATTAGATTATTTTAAAATTCGTAAAAAAAATTTTTTTTAATCAGTTATAAAAAAATTAGTAATTATTCTCGGCCCATTCCCAAATTTTTATAGGTGACTTGTTTTTACCTCGAGATGATATGAGAAAAATTTCAGAATTTTAAACCTGGTCTAATTTGAGAAGTACTCGATAATAGGAAAAAAAAAATTATTTTATGGTGTAAAAATGGTGGAAAAAAATTGAAAAAAAATAAGGTCGTTTTTTGGTCCAAAATACACCTAGAAAAAAATTTCCAAGTGAATCGGTAGGGGTCAGGCCGATGACTCGGTGATTTGACTTGGAATGCCCCATATATATATATGTACAATGTACATGTATGGTGTGGCATATATGTTTTATATATCTACTATCCATGTAATACTGTTTTGATAAAGTCATCAACATAAATATTTCACATCAAATTAAATTAATGAATTTTTATTAAATTTTATGATATTTATTATGCAATATCATAAAACAAATAGATTATCATTGATAATTTAGATTGCTATATATTTCATAAAAAATAATTCAGTTTCCTTCTGTCTTTTGTAAACTTTTAATTCTGTGCAAGGTTTTGCAAGAATTAAAGTTTAAAAAAAACACGAATACTGAATTATTATTTTTTTTAAATAAATTATTATGCAACATCTTGACTATCAGTTTTTATCTGATAATTAATTTTTTAACAAAAATTCATGATATAATTTGATGCACAATATTTATAGTAATAAATATTATAACAGTTCGAATTCTATGATTACAACGTTGGATGTATCTATAATATATTCATATGCATAATATATATATTGATAAATCTATTTATGTAATTAAAGAATTATAACTGTTGTAATAAAAAAAAGGGGTTGATGGTTAGAATGCTATATATTTTTCACAAAAAATAATAATTCAGTTTACTTCTTTTTGTTGCTAGATCATTTTTTAATTGCTATTATATATTTTTTTGTTCTTTTTTACATTATTTCAAGCAATTGAAGTATTTAACCGTAAGAATGTTTGAAGATCGCGACTATTATTCGTCTTTGAAATTATTTGATCTCGCAAATAATTATAACAATGACATGATTAAGCAGTTACAACTGTTTTCCATTAGCTGACCTATGCACACTATAAATTGTGCATTATTAAATCATTATTGATGTGTGAGTCATAGTCATTAATAATGATAGTATTATTAATTATCATTTGTTAAAACATTTGGAAAAAATTATTTATTGTGACAATGTTGGGAGTGTATTGGAATGGAGTATTATTATTATAACAAATTATTAGTGTTATATTATTATTATAGACGTCATTACTTTTATATGTATTTCATTCAAAAAACATTAAAAAATAAATTATTATTAAGATTGTTATTCAAGCGATTGATTGATAAAATATTTATCAAATAAAAAAAGTTATGGTAATAAATGAAGTATGAAAGAATGATTCAATGTTTTTTTATTAATTTGATAACAAATAATTAATTCTAAGAATCCAACTATTGTTATTGTTCATTTCTTATTATTTCGCCTTCATTTAATTTTTTGTAATATGTGAATAATATACAATTTATCATTATTGTTAGTGGTTATTTGGCAAACAAAATGGATAACCAATTACTGCGCGCAACCATTTCACGCAGCTCTGTGACTACTGACTAAAGGCGTGTGGCCACTAGCATAGTTTTTCGAACAAGTTCTATGCAATAGTCCATTTATTACCAGAAACAACTGACTTTTTGAGTGATAACTGGGAATAATCTAGATGTTTCTGGTAATAAATTGACTATGGCATAGAACTTGTTCGAAAAACTATGCTAGTGGCCACACGCCTTAAGTGACTACCAGAAGAACTAAACTAACACAAGTTCGAGTAGTCGTGAGTAGTCGGTGTAAAACGTGCTGAGCAAGTTGCAACAAATAACCGTGTAAAGCGCTGTGTTTTTCATGAATCATTATTTCGTCTTTATTTAATGTTTGTAATATACAATAATGATTTTATTTATTTATATTTAATTTTGTATTATTAATTTGGATAACCAATTACTGCGCGCAACTAATTTACGCAGCTCTGTGACTACCAGAAGAACTAAACAAGTTCGAGTGGACGGTGTAAAACGTGCTGTGCAAGTTGCAACAAGTAACCGTGTAAAGCGCTGTGATTTTCATTAATATGTAATAATTTCTGTGTAGTAGTAAACTGTAGTCTACATATGTAAGCTGGCTCGATTTGAGTTGGACGCATTTAGACATTGATTGATGATTAATTTAAATATAATTACAATTGATTTAAATATAATATTTGATTATACGAATCAATTAATTGACTGTTTGTCAATAGGAAACAATATTATCAATTTGATAAACAACCATATCAAGTGTATTGTAGTTGGTTAATGAACACATTTGCCAGCTGTCATTGTGTTACTCAAAAACCAACCAACGACAGGACGGGTGATAAATAATTAAGTTAGCATAGATACATTTTGTTCAGGTAAACTGTTTAATTCCTTAATACAAAATAATAATTTTATTAATTCGTATTTGATTATTTTTTTAATAAAACTTTTTTTATTTTTTCAGGCTTCAAGGACGCTTCCTGCAACACTACCCATTCTAACCTAAAAACTAATAACAATATTCTCGAGTGTCATATTGATTGTTTTTTTTTTTTAGTGTAAAACTGTATTAGCCGTAATTATTTTTTCATGTCAAACAGATACAAATAAATTGAATAAAATAATAACAGATACACAAATTTTGAAAAACTTTATCATACAGATACAAATAAATCGACTCAGATAATAGATGCACTAATTTTAAAAAACTTTATCATTCAGATACAAATAAATTCACTAAGATACCAGATTCACAAATTATTAAAAAATTTATCATACAGATACAAATAAATTCAATAAGATAATAACAAATAAACTAATTTCAAAAAACTGTATCATACATACACAATAAATCTTTGAATATCATCAGACATAATAAACTTGAAACTTATGTTATTACAAGTATACAAATGAATTAATTACTTTTTTTTGTTAATCATAGAAAAACAGGAATAATCAATAAAAATAAAAGTCCATATTTTTCGCTTAATTTTAATAATTGAAAATTTATTTAATAAATAACCAAAAAAAAAAAAATTGAAAGAATTTATCAGTCTTTTCTCTTATTATTTGTTTCAGCAACAATTATTCAATATCATTTAAATATCTCAATATTTTAGCTTATTAACCGGATAGTATCACATATAAATTTTATTATCACTTTTTAAATGGGTAAACGTAAAATCATACGGTCGTCAGAGGAAGAAGCAGAACTTCAACGACTAACTAAACAAAGAAAAAATGCAGATAGAAAAGCTACTCGCGAAGCAGCTCGCATTGCAAAAAATTTACAAAATAATAATAATATTAATAATAATAATAATATTAATAATAATATTAATAATAATAATAATAATAATATTAATAATAATAATAATCTTCGCTTGGGCGTAATTCATGTAGATGAGTACTATATAGGACAAATGGACGTAAAATGTAGTCATTGTCAGGCGAAGCATTTTAGAGCGGAAAAAGTTACCGATAAAAAAGATTCATTCAATACTTGCTGCAATCATGGTGAACTTTCACTAGATCCTTTGCCTGATCCACCACAAATATTAAAAAATCTATTCAATCGCTCTCATGATCTTTCGAATCATTTCCACGATCGTATACGATGCCTCAATAATGCGGTTGCGTTTGCTTCCTTCAACGCTAATCTAATTAATTTTAATTCTGAAAATCGAAGACCAGGTCCTTATTGTTTCAAAATTCAAGGTCAAATTTATTATCAAATGAATACTTCTTTATATCCATCTGCTGGTGAACTTCCTTCTTTCGGCCAGTTATTTATTATTGATCCAAATGAATCTACCAATATACGATGTAACACGTTTTCAGCTTTGAATAGGGACGTTGTCCATGCAGTCGGTCAAGCACTTCGTCAACATAATATTTTTGCTAAATCTTATCAAATGATGCACGAAGAGTTGCAACGATTGAGGATTGGCACTGAAGAGCCTGAAATGCAATTACTATTTACATTGAAACCCGGAATGGATGCAAGAAGATATAATCCTCAAAAAGTAAATGAGGTAGCAGCACTGTTTACAACAACCGCTGATGGAGAGATACCAGAATCATATGTAACAGTACATAATAAAAGAACCAAAAATCTCCAGTTTATTAGCTCGATGGATCCAACAGTCGAACCTATGGTTTATCCATTGTTTTATCCCCATGGCACACTCGGTTGGAACTTAAATATACCCTGTGTCAATAAAAATAGAAGAGTTACCAGAGCTAATTACATAAAACACAGGATTGCAGTTCGTGATTATGACAACGTTTTTTTGATGGGAGGGCGCTTATTCCAACAGTGGATCGTAGATAATTACGTGAAAATAGAAAAAGATCGAATGACTTTCTGCAGAAATAATCAAAAATCCATTCGAGCTGATACTTATCAAGGCTTAATAGATCATTTACAACAGCAAGCAGATAGTACTAACCAACAGTTAGGAAAAATGGTAGTTCTTCCGTCATCATTTACTGGTTCCCCGCGTAACATGTTACAACATTATCAAGACGCGATGGCAATCGTTCAAAAATTTGGAAAACCAGATCTTTTTGTGACAATGACATGCAATCCAAATTGGCGTGAAATTCAGGAAAATTTATTACCTGGACAAACAGCATCTGATAGGCCTGACATTGTTTCACGTGTTTTTAATATAAAAAAAGACGAATTGATCACTACTATTGTAAAAAATAAACTATTCGGTGAGACTCTTGCGTATGTATACGTCATAGAATACCAAAAACGTGGTTCTTCACTTACTAATAACATTGAAAAATAATCATAAAATTACAATATCTGGTGTGGTTGATAAATACATTTCTGCTGAAATTCCATGGATAGCTGACGACCCAATTCTTTACAATATTGTTATGAAAAATATGGTTCATGGTCCATGTGGAGCTTGGTGTAAGGACCAAAATGGAAAATGTTCTAAGCATTTCCCAAAAACGTTTCAAGATGAAACAAAGATGGACGAGAATGGCTATCCAACTTATCGTAGAAGAAATACTGGAGTTCATAATCGTCCACAATGAGGAACTGCAGATAATCAATACGTTGTTCCTTACAATGCTACCTTATTAAAATTATTTAATTGCCATATTAATACAGAAATAGTATCCAGCATCAAATCTGTTAAATATCTTTATAAATATATATATAAAGGACACGACGCTGCAGCTGTAGAAGTTATTGATGGAACGAATAATAAAGAAGGAGAGCTTAATCACGACGAAATTCGAAATTACATTGAAACTCGATATGTTAGCCCTGTAGAGGCATGCGATCGAATATTCGGCAGATCACTGCAAAAGAAAAGTCATTCAATTATGAGGCTTCCAGTTCATTTGCCAAATCAACAAAGCGTCATTTTTAGTGATGAAGGAACAGAAGATTCAATAAGGACAGCATTAGAAAAAACAACTATGTTGATCGAATATTTTGCTTTAAATCGACGTGATCCAGTTGCAAGACAATACACTTATGCAGAAATTCCATCACATTTTGTTTTCAAAAAATCTTCTAGCAGCTCAAATAAATCTTTATCATGGGAAACACGTCAGAAGCAGTTTAGTGTTGTTGGCAGAATGTACTCCATAAGTCCTCATCAAGTAGAATTATTTCATCTGCGCTTATTATTATTATCATTCAAAGGAGCCACCAGTTTCGAAAATTTACGAACAGTTGATGGCATGATCTTTGATACTTATCATGGAGCATGCTTAGCTCGAGGTCTTATTGAAGATGACTCAGAATGGGCACGTGCACTGACAGAAGGAGAAATATGGATGATGCCTCGACAACTGAGAAATTTATTTTCAAGTATACTAATGCATTGTCAACCAAGTAGTCCTGGTGAACTGTGGGAACAGTTTAAAGATGCTTTGTCGCAAGATTTTCAAAGGGACCATTCTCTATCTAACTCACACAGTAGAGCATATCATGAAATAAATAATTTATTATCTGCTAATCGACGTAGTCTTAGTGATTTTCCCAGTATGCCACCACTGGATGATTATACAATTAATGCATCTGATCAAAATTGTCAAGTAGCAATACCTTTGTATCATCAAGAAGTTGGTCAACGTCAGTATAGACAATTGAACGCAAAACAAAAAGAAATAGTTGATACAATTTTGGAAATCGTAATGTCAGATGATAAATCAAAGACTTTGAAAAAATGTTATTACGTAGATGGGCCAGGAGGATCAGGGAAGACTTTTATTTACACAACCTTATATCATTTGTTAATAAGTAAAGGAAAAAAAATTTGCACGATGTCATTCACAGGCGTTTCCGCAATATTACTTCCGAACGGGAAAACTGTCCACAATGCTTTCGGATTACCAGTTCCGTTATTTGCAGACTCAACTTCTCACATCAAAAAACAATCACAAGACGCACAGATTATGAAAGAGTATGACTTAATAATTTGGGATGAAGGTCCTATGGCACCGAGATATTGTATGGAAGTGGGTGATAGAACTTTTAAATATTTAATGGATAACGATTTGCCATTCGGTGGCAAAGCAATGTTAGTTGGTGGTGATTTCAGGCAGTTACTTCCTGTCAAAATGAATGCTACTCGGACTGAGTTGGTAAATTTGTCAATTAAATTCAGTCATCTATGGAAATATTTTTCTGTACTTTCATTAACAGAAAATATGAGAACTTTACCAGAAGAAACAGAATTTGCGAAATATCTTTTAGATCTTGGAGATGGTGTTTTGAATGATAATAATAGCAATATATTAGCTCCAAAACAATGTGTGGCTAAAAGAACTGAAGACATTGTAGAAGTAATGTTTAAAGAGCTACTTGATAATCGAAGATATAATGAACTCACAAAAGTTGCTGTATTGTCAGCACGAAATGTTGATGTCGATGAAATAAATAGCCGAGTTGTAGAATTACTAGATAAGAGAACTGAAAAAATTTATACTAGCGTAGATAGTACAGAAAATTGTGATAACGGAGATATCGAAGATGCTATACTACCAGAATATTTACAATCTTTGAATCCTCCAAATTTTCCACCTCATGAATTAAAATTAAGAACTAACTGTGTTGTGATGCTTCTTCGTAATTTAAGTATTGCTGAAGGTTTGTGTAATGGAACGCGCTTGCAAATATTACAGTTAGCAAACAATCTTCTCCAGTGTAAAATTTTGACAGGAGACAAAGCGGGAGGTATAGTTTTTCTTCATCGTATAACTTTATATTGTGAGAATATTTATCCTTTCACTTTTAAGCGACGACAGTTTCCAATCAAGTTAGCTTTCGCTATGACTATTAATAAAAGTCAAGGCCAAACTTTTGAAAGGATAGGTTTAGATCTTCGTAAGGATGTTTTTAGTCATGGACAATTGTACGTAGCCTTTTCTCGAGTTCGATCTTAGCAATCATTACGAATTTTTTTGGGAGAACAACGTGAAAATGATTTTATTAAAAATTATGTCTACAAGGAATTATATTTGTGAGTTGTTTGTTGAGTATTATTTAAAATGTTAAAATGGTTTTTGCGTTAAAGTAACGTTAATTAGTGCTAGGTTTTCGATGCACGACCAATTGTTACCAGAAACAACTAGATTTCTGAGTGATAATGATAAATAGGCAATTTTGAGTTATTTTAGCTATTGAATTGACTTGCATAAAAAAAATTGCAAGTGGACACATCGTTTAACGGCCTATTAATTTTATTTGACAAGAAAATATGAAAAATAAATTCTTCATGTACACCCGTATTCAGCAGTCCAATTCACAGGGCATTACAATTTAGGGCTTTTTTCCTCCACTGACGGCGCTTGTGGAGCTTTTGTATGTGAAATCTATATAAAAAAAATTTTACAAGCTCTATCACCGGCGAAAAAAAAGCCCTAAATTGTAAAAAATTTGCCCTGTGAATTGGACTGCAGAGGATGTTCTCATCAAAGGGCTTTTTTTCCGATGGCGGCGCTTGTGAAACTGTTATATGTGAAATCTATATATAAAAAAAATTTGACAAGCGCCATCAGTGGCAAAAAAAAGCCCTAATGAGAACAAATTTGCCCTGTGAATATGGGTGCGGGACAGTCAAGAACTGATACAAAAAACACGACCGCGCAAGCGGGCGACCAGTCTCGTAAACCAAAAGATACGACAGAAAGCTAATACGATCGAAACTGAACAGTCATTGCAATACGACTCCATCAAATTCAACATTGATATATATTGTGTACGTCTCATATAAAAATAAATAAACAAAAAGTTAACCGAAATTTGTGCAATAACATAATAATTATTTCACGCCTGAACAGAAATGTCGTTGAAATAAATTTGTAAAATAAATTTGTGAAATCAGCATACTTATTAATAAAATAAAAATTGATACACAACTGAAATAAACTTGAAGAATTGTAATTAAAATTTTAAAATTGAATAGTCAATTGGTAATTGTGTTTATTCATTGTAAATTTGATTACCAATAACTAAAAATATTCACATTAAGTAATTAAATAAAAACAACAAATAAATAAATGCTTGACAGTAAAATCTTTAGTTATTTATTTATTTTTTTAATTGTTATATAAAGCCTTGAAGAGATGATAAAGTATGTTTATCCAGAAGAAACGTTGACCAATATCACAAGTGAAAACTCACAAGAAATTTTTAATAATTCCACTGGTTCAAATGGTGATGACATATTGGATTTTGGAACAACAAATTCTACTGTAAACATCATAGCATCGTACTATATGGGGTGGAACAAACGAGGATCTGGGCATTCGTATAGTAGTTTGAATGAGTATGGAGCTTTGATTGGTTATTCAACTGGAAAAGTTCTTGATTTTGCAACACGTAATCGTAAGTGTATTTTGTGCGAGAAGGGTCATCCTGTCTTTGATGATGACTGTCGTAAGAACCATGATGGCAGTTCCAAAGCAATGGAACCAAGTGTTGGTAATGAGTTAGTAAATAGAAGTGTAATTTTGAAAAAAACAAATTTACATGTTGCTATTATAATTGGAGACGATTATAGGACTATTCATGCTATTTTTTAAGGAAATCCTAAAATAATTAAACTATCAGACATGAACCACTTACGTAAAAAAATTGTTGGACTTCTTTATAAATTAAAACCAAATTTCAAAGAAATGAGAGCAAAAGGTGTTATTGCACACTTGAAAAAATTGTTTTGTTATACGATCAAGCAAAACAGTGGCAAGACCGAAAAAATATCAACAAATTTACGCAACATGCCAAACCACTTGTTTGGATTACATGACTAATATGATACTTGGTGTAAGCATCGAGATAGTACCAGTTTAAGGGGCCCAACTGTTTTATTTCAAGATGTCCAATTTGAAAAAAAAAACAGAAACTTAGAAAAAATAACGAAGTTCCCCCGCCGGGAAACGAACCCGGGTCTTTTGCTTTCCGGGCAAACGCCTTGACCACTAGACCACGAGGCTTCTTATTTTTTCTAAGTTTCATCAAGTTAACTCCGACGTCCTTCTATGCGTCAATTCATTTTTTGAAAGATGCTGAAACTTGAAGAGATTTTTACCATGGACGCTGATAATGCTTCTAATTTTTCAATAGCTGCGTCAATTATGTCAAGGTTCATGTTGGTCCAAATTTAACTATCTTTTACTCAACATCAATACTATTGGTAAAGTTGTGGTATTCTGATAATAAATTTACCATTTCATTTAACATTATGTTATTTGTGTTTGACTCAAGTTTTATAAATTATTTGTGTTTAATTTGTGTACTATTTTTGCGTATTTTTCAGGTTCCTTTTTACCTCTCCCTACACTACGCTAATTATCCCTCTACCTTTCTAATGTATCTTAAGTGAGCAGGATAAACAGGGTTACTTCAATTACATATTAGGCAGGATTATTTCAAAGGGCAATATTGGATTGTCTAACAAATAATCAGACATTTCCAAAAATTTTTTAACAATTTTTCAAAAATTTTCCAAAAATATTCTCTATTTTCGATTGACTCCTGAAAATTTTTCTTGTCAAAGAGCAATAAATTTACTCGAAATAATAATTTTTATTATCCATTTATTTTTTGATACTAACATCAGACTGTAAGTTTACGTCATCATTCAGTTTTTTAACTTGAATATCAATTCAACATAAAAAAAGATCTGGTAACGTTTGTTGGGGCGTGTGGCCCGCGTTACCGTTGAAAATTAAAAATTTTCAATACTCCGGCTAGGGCCGTGTTAAATTTTATCTGTTAAATGGTTTTTGAAAGTAACAATACAATAATCGTACATTTTTTTTTAATTTTCTCAAAATCAATTTTTTTTTTTTTTTTCGCTCAAATTACGTAGGGTTGAGGCAAGCTATAACTTTTGTTAGAATCAACGGAATGACTTCAAATTAGGCTCAAAAAACGTGGTTTTGAAAACTCTATCGCCCCTCAAGGAGTTTATCCTGATTCCAATGGTTAATTTGAGAGGCGATAGATTTTTTGAGTACGCATGTTGTAAGCCTAATATGAAGTCTCTAACACCATTTCATCACGAGTTATTTCTTGCCTAAAAAATGAAAACGGCACAAGCTATAACTCAAAATGGAATAGTCGCAGAGGTTCCATATAAGACTTAAAATAATCGTTTTTCGAAATTCCATAACTTTTTCAAATAAATTTTTCCCGTACGAATAGTATTTTTTGTGAATAAAACAAAAAAAAATGGCCGAATAGATAATGTTTTTTTTTTATTAGGGGCGATAGAATTTCTAAATCCGCGTCTTTTAAGCCAAATCCGAAGTCTTTACGACAATTAGTTTGAAAGTTATAAACGTTTTTTTTTTTTTGGGGGGATAAATCCAATACTGCGGCTGAGCTTTTCGGCTCCTAGTTTCCGTAATTACAAAAAAATGATTCTCGTAGAATGTATTCAAAGATAAAAGAATGGAGAGTAATCAAAAAAGTAAAGTCAACTATATTTTTTATTTTTCTAGAATAATATAAATCACGTCCAACGTGAAGACAATGGTTTGAACGGGGCATCGAAACATCCATGACGTACGGCAAGCACGCGTGCTTATTGTAGATCCATTGTCTTAATCATGCATCGCTTTTTATTTTTATCTTACACTGCACATTTCTTTTCAAGACAAATGTATTATTTTTTTTATTTATTAAATATATTTTATGTTGATTGCACGGTAAATTATTCATCTTTCATTAGTCAGTGGTCAGTTGAACTCGCGGCAACTACTTCTTTCTGATTATTAAAAAATTATATATTGAAAGATGTCTTCTATCGAAAGGTGTCAGAAGCTTGTTAACATTTTGAGTGAGGGTTATTCATCTTCAAATACTATTGAGAAAATTGATCGATGGATCAAATGGAGTAGTGCAAATGTAAAAATATTGAACAAATTTTTGAAAAATTCAGCTGATTCAGTGGGTGTAAAAAAAATAATACAATTAGTTGTAGTTAGACAACTAAAAAGAGGAAAAAAATTACACCATGGTGCTGGTATGAGCACTCATCATGATGAACCAACATTACATGACAGTGGCTGAATATATATACATATCTTAATACTGGTATGCGTTAGCAAGCAACCACTGATTTTGGTAAAATTTTTTTCAAATTAATGAACAACAGTGTATATGGAAAAACAATGCAAAATGTGAGAAAGGAAAAAGATGTGAAATTGGTGACAAAATGGGATGGTCGCTATGGAGCAAAATCACTGATAGCGAAACCAAATTTTCACAGTCGTTCAATTTACAAAGATGACATTGCAATTATTGAAATGTCAAGAGTTGAAATAATTTTCAATAAACCAATTTATTCAGGGTTTACAATATTAGATCTATCAAAAATTTGGATTTATGAATTTTACTACAATTATATTCAAAAAAAATTCAAAGATGATGGGGTCAAAGCACTGTATATGGATACTGATTCATTAATTTTATGATTTTAAGTGCCTTATATTTATGAGAAAATGAAAGATAATTTGGGAAGATTTGACACATCAGATTATCCACCAAATAATATTTATAACATGTCAAGAGTCAACAAAAAAGTTATTGGTCTTATGAAAGACGAAAATAATGGTAAAATTATGACTGAGTTTTCTGGATTGAGAGCCAACTTATATAGCTATAAAGTCATGAATATTGATAATGATGAAATTTATAAGAAAGCAAAAGGTGTGAAAGGTTCGGTTTTGAAAGACATAAATTTTGATAATTATATGTCCTGCCTTTCGAATCATCAAATATCGAAAAAAAATCAATATTAAATCAGAAGTAAAGATCATCAAGTAAGAACAATTGTACAAAGTAAAGTTGCACTCAGCCGGGCTGATGATAAACGAGCTCTTGATCAAAATGGTGAAACTGATACCTTACTTTGGGGCTATGACCCTGAATAATCATAAATAAAAATATATATATTTATTATAAATAATAGTTATAATATATTTATTATAAATAATAGTTATAATATATAAAAAAAAAAAAAAAAAAAATGCAAAGTAAGCAAATCTTTTGTTTGATTTAAAGTACTGACGTTTTCATTTTTAAATTATTTTATAAACAAAAATTGAAATCTGATACTAAGTTGAGCGAGTTATATTGTTTATATTTCGTTGAAATTGAAGTAGAAAGTGCTGACGTTTTATTTTTTTTAAAACTATTTTTATAAACAAAATTAGAAATTTGATACCAAAGTGCGCGCGTCTTTACTCTTTTGTATATGAGTACCGAAGAAAAAAAAATTTGTGTGTGTTAGCAGTACGCGCGAGGGAAGTGAAACTTCTTTCGCAGTTCGTCAAGATATTCGTAACGACTTTAATAATATTGACAATCAATTAATAAATGATAATATTATTGATGATATTGATAATATTGATAATGTTTATAGTGTAGGGGTCTTCGATTCTCGGCGATTTTTTAAGTACTCGAGTACTGGATCGATTCATATCGAGTACAAGTATCCGATTCTTTTCAGAGCCAATTAATCGATTCACGATTCTTTTTCACCGAATATCGCCAAAAGAATCGGTCTTGTTTTCCTCCCTTACAAAGCGCATTGTTCTAGGTTTTATAAACCTAGGCCATCATTTGTATTTATTTTAAACTATTTTTTAATATAAAATAAAAAAATTAGAAAGAAACAACAAAGTTCGTTGACACTTGATGATTGGGGATTGGCTTCTGACAGTTCTCATATAAATAATAAATATTAATATTAATTAATAAATATTAATATAAATTGAATATTATTTAATATTTGATATTTAATGAATAATAATAATATTTAATTATTTATTATTAATATTTATAATATTCTCTTTTTTAACATCATATTTTTCATTCAATTTTATTCGTTTTTTTTTCTATTAATATTGTGTATACAATAATGACAAAAAAAAATTAATAAAAAAATAATTATAAAAACACGATTTTTTAATCGATTCTTTATGAATCGAGTACTTTTTGTGGCGTTATATCGGCTACCCGATTCTTACAAATTCGATTCTTGAAGATCGATTCCTTTTCTAAGAATCGAAGAACCCTATTATAATATAAATGATGATATCAATATGATATTTATAATAATAATATCGATCATATTGCGATAATATCCAAACTATAAATATTGATAATATTATCAATATTATATCGTTATTGATATTATTATTATTATTAATACCATTGATATTATTAAAATTATTATCAATATTATTATTATTCATATAATTATCGTTATTATTATTATTATTTATACTATGAATATATATAAATGATAATAATAACAATAATTTCAATAATATTATCAATTATTAACAATCTTATTGATATTAATAACAATATCTATAATAATAATATTTGAAATATAAATTCTAATAATTACTAATATTTATATTTGAATATTATTAAGAGTACTATTATTATTTTTATTATTATTATTAATATATATCGATGTTTATAATATTAATATCAATGATATTATTAATATCGATGATATATTATTGAAATTATTATTGTTATTATTATGCATACCATGAATTAATATATATTAATAATATTATTAATAACAATTATTTCAATGATATTATACAGAATACAAATGTCAATAATAATTTTGATAACATTATAATTTAGGAATAGGAATGAGGAATTGGGAATAACTATAGTCATAATATAAATGATCTAATCATATTAATAATAACATTTATAATAATAATATTTGAAATATAAATACTAATAATTTTTACTTGAATATTAATGTCAGTATTGATTCTATCATTATCAATATTATATCGATATTATTATTATTATTAATATGATTCATACCATTGATATTATTACTAATATTATATTGATATTATTAATATCGATGATAGTATTGAAATTATTGTTGTTATTTTTATTTATACTATCGTTATAGATATCAATAATATCATTATAAATAATAATAATTTTAATAATATTATGAAGAATAATAATATCAATTTAATAATAGTAATAATATCATTGGTATTCATTATATCCATAATATAAATATCGATATTAGTAATAAAATAATAATTATAATAATAATATCAATAACATAAATATACTAATAATAATTTTCAATTGAGTATATGTATTCATTTATAATTTTTTGATTTATTATTTTCATAAGCGCTGCGAACCGATCAGCTACACTATTGACAACGCACACACATTCATTTAAAGATATTCTTCGCTCGTAGCCACCTACTCAGTCATTCTTATTATATATGGTAATGCTTGCTCGGTCGGAGCGTTCGCTTGCACGAGAGTTCGCTTGCGCCGAGCGTTACATGGTCGACACACTGATTTTTTCACTACCCCTGCGAAAAGAAGTTTCACTCTCAAAAAATGATTATACAGTTGCTGAAGCAACTGTGCCTTCCCTACAGGGGAATTTTAATCTTTTAATATATATTAAAATTCGTGACTATTTCATTCTCTATTGTTACAATGATTATTGTTACAGCTAAAATTTATTTAATTTTCATTCATTTTGCTTGTTGCTTCTAATGGGTCATCTCCATGTCCTGAATCGCTTTCTTCTAACCTTTTAAACTCTCTGTTTTTATTCATTTTGTTGTACGATGATTTTAGCCTGTCAATGTTAAATATTTATTACAAAATTGTCGAGTTCGATTGTATTTATTCTATTTACTTTTTTCTCTCGGTTGATCAGGATTTAACGTTTTAGTTGTTGCTGAAGTCGTCATTATATTTTTAATTTTTTTATATTCATTTATTTTCAATTCCTTTAATACGAGCACATCACCCTTTTTTCCCTAGAAATTTTCTGCCTTTTCATTCTATATAGTTAGTTCAATCTAAAATATATTTTCTTTGGTAAATTTATTATCTTTATTTAGTTTAATCAAACTTTTTTTTCATTTAAATTTTATTTTACTTCATAATCACTGTCGTCTGCTAATGTTATTGTTCTTTATTTTAATAACCGTCCTGACATTGCATATATAAATTCCACTTTATTTATTGCTATTATAATTGCGATGATATCTAAATAATGTCATTATTACTATTGAATAGTTTTTTTTTTTTTTCTTTTTTTTTTGCTAAAATTATTTTGCCTGCAAATGAATTAATTGGTAAATGTACAATTTCTTGTATTTTTTTAAACTCGAATTAATGTTCGGTATATTTTCATTTTCCTCATCGTCATCGAATTTTATATTAGCTTCTACTGGTATCATTATTTCTTTATTATTTATTAATGGGTATTGTTCATTAATTTTTCTCAATAATCCTCCAGTGATCGTATATATTTTGTTTAAATTGAATATTTTTTATAATTTATCATGGTAATAAATTTTTTTTAAATCTTTTTGTTGAAAAATCTTGCTGAAAAATATGATTTTTTCCAGGGACTTAAAATTTCCGCCAGAATATATTGAAATTATTTTTTTTTTACATAAATATTGCTGTGATATAATAATATTAAATTCCAAAATATTTTAAAAGTGATATAGATGAAGAATGAATCATTACAAACCATAAACGGTTTTGCCTTCTGGCGTTTTCACCGAAAATTCATCTCATGATAATATATCGAAGTTTTCTATTTAAGATACATATCATATTTTGGCTTCATATTGATTTTATTTTATTATAAAAATATTGCAGAGATAATTCAATCTTTACATTTATGAATATGTATTTATTTGGTTACATTTCCATTTTCTTTAGTTAACAGTTTTCGCTACTGATAGCTTTTTGATTAATTAATTAGATTAATTAATTAGATGAAAAGCGAAAACAATAGGAAATTAAAATTCCCCAAAAATAATCAGTCTTGAATAACATTTCAGTCATCATGGTTGAATATATTGTTGATGTTCAAGGATTTTATGATACTGATCAAAGTTTTATTGTGAAAGAATTTGCAATAACAAATTTAAATCAAGAAGATGATATCAAGTCAGTACTATTCAAGCCTCCATGTGCTATGGGTACATGATCATCTGCTTGCAAACTGACAAATAATTGGTTAAGGAACAATCATCATGGACTGTTATGGAACTCAGGAGATGTTGATTCTAATGAACATGGAAAAATTATAAATGACAGCCTTGAGTCATCAATTTACGTATATGTCAAATGTCATGAGAAAAAAAAATGGCTCAGCGATATTTTAAAAGACGATAAAACTATTATCGATTTGATTGATATGAATGGTCCAGCACATGGCAAACTACCGACTAAGGTATGTCAAAAAAACTATGTTCACGATCTGAGTTATCATCTCAATTTATGGACTCTTACTTGTGCATTGGATATTGTACAAAAATTGAGAGCATGGTTCCGAACTACCTGGGGATCAGTTTCATCATTGAAAAAATCGATTCACCTATTTTGTCATCTTGAGAGTCTGGAAAAAATGGCAACAGAAGATATTGCAAATTTACCAGAGAGATGTATTTTTCTGCTTACACCAAACTCAATAAATGCTGTATGGGACAAATTGCCAGAAAATTTAAAACAAAAAAAGATTTTCTTCAATAAAAACGCTGCATTAAACATTATCATCATTAAGACGAAAAATCAGACGAATTTGATAAGCCATCACCCATGATGAAAGATTGTACATTATGTTAAACAAAAAAAAAAGAAAAAAAAAATTTTTAACATACATTATTGGTTTATTTATTTTAATAATGAATTTTGATTTTCAGTGATATATAAGGAGAAAATAATATATATATACGTAAATTTTTTTTCATGTACATTGTTTGATTTATTTATTTTTTTATTCTTTTACATATTGTTATAAATATAGGATTAGTAAGTTTACAGGCATATATTCGACGAGCTTGCGTACTGAACCACTGATTGGATTATATTTAACAATCCGATCATGTACAATCAAACAATAAGCTAATGTTTGAGCTGGAAATTGTGTTGTTGATTCAAATTCAAGTCGAATATATACTGGTCCAGATTTTAAAAATTCATTTTACCTTGAACAATCTATGACGATGAGTGGAGCTTCTTTCAAAAATTATTGTCTTGTAAATAATGGTTGTGGTGTTTCAGTGTCATAGTAGGAAGCTTGGAAATATGCAAACATATCATATAATAATGAAAATTGATTTTGAGCAAAATCAATATTTGAATTTCCATAAGGATATGATTGTGAATTTAAAAACAGCTTAACATCACGCAAGTTACAATAATCAAAAACACTTGAATTGTTCGTTGCGGAGTTTTTTCGTCCTGTTTGGAAGCCTAAAATTATGTATTTTGGTTTTTCCAATTGTGTTGATGTTTTCACACTTCAATTTCGCTTAGTAGTTGCAGGTAATAGTGGATACTCGTACAATTCCCATGTACGAAAACTGATTGCTATGGATGGATCCTTGGCAATTTAATTTAAAAGTTGAATTTTCTGCTTATCAGACACTTTGATATATGGAACAATCCATTCCACTTTTTGAAGTTTAATTTGTATTTTTTTGCCACTTTTTCCTTCCGCAGGTTGTTTTTGTAGACAGGCATTCACATCACTATTTGCTCTTATTATGATGAGTTCAAGTTTTGCATTCATAATTATTTTTTTATAATCTTCGGCAAATCCTAGCAGCAGGCTCAGTGGTATTGATATGTCAAAATAATCTACCAAATCGAATAATGATTCTTCATCAGACATTAACCATCTGGCATTCTCCAATAACGATTTTTGGTTTGGACTTAAGGAAATATATCCTTTCATAAGAGTAATATCAAACCAATGAAGTTGTTTTTGGTACAGATTTTCTGTCACTTGTAAGAAATTGTCCAGTAATATGTAGTGAACTTTTACTTGGTAGTACACATAAATCTTGATGTTAAATTCCAATCCGGATTTCATCGTTGTTATTGAATGTTGAAGAGCCATAAGGCTGATAAGCATGTAACTCACAATGGGCGATCGATAATACAAAAAAAGCAACAAATTGACACTTTTATTTCTTTTGATGTTGTTGACGTGGACTGAGACCGAGACACTTGAGAAACTGAATACTCTGATGTGTTATCGCTTTGCTTCCTTGCTTTTGACTGATTTTTCTTTGGCATAATGTCTCGCATTTATAGCTTTGCCTAATTATTTTATTATTATGTTTACTCTTTTTTTTTTTTTCTAAAAAAAAAAACGATGCATACACTGAAAGAATTTTTCATTAAATTTCCTGTGATTACACTTTTAAAGTGTACCCAACTGCGTACCCTACATTTATAACTTCTTTTTTCTTGAATAAATGATTGATTAGTTAATAAATTTTACGTGGTAATATTATATAAAATACTGTATTTTAATTTTCAAATATTTTCCAGCATTTATTATTTAGTTTTGTAAGAATTTTTACGCTGAGTCCTGAATTTTTTACGTTGTGTTCACAAATTTTTACTTTTAATACACTAATATTTACTGAATTTAAAAGTAGCAGAGGAGACCCTTTTAATTCTACTGGGCACAACGTGTATTCAAAGACTTCATTCTCGTTATAATAATGATGAAGACTTTAAAAATTACGTGGTATCTGGTAAAATTAAAAAGGTAACCCGGTAAACTTCAACTACGTAGTAAAAAACCAACGTCTTTTAAAACACGTGATGATTCCGTCAAGAAAACCAATAATTTCTTTAATTTTACTATAACGCCACGTGATTTTTGAGGGCTTGTTCCTCGAGAGTTAACCGCCAACCAGGAGCGGGGGTGAAAATAAATCAAGTTCAGCAGCCATATTAAATTTAGTCTAATCGTGGACGTTGAACAAAAAAGACGTGATTGACGAAACGAAAAATTAAATAAGTTGATTGTGGCGTAATGACCAGTAAATTATATTGATTATTTATTAATTAATGTGTAAATTATAGTGCTGGAATTAATCAAATAATTAATGTGTATTTAATTCAATGTAAATGTGCAAAAAATAATTAGAAATTAAGTGTTAACGTGTAAATTATAGTGCTAGAATTAATTACAGAATTAATGTGTATTTAATTAAATGTCAATCGGCAAAAACTAATTAGAAATAAAGATAAAAAAGTGTTCAAAAAAAAGACTGAAAATTCCAAAGACGAACAAAAGAAGAATTATTACAACATAAAAACGTAAGTAATTTTTATTATTACATTAACATATAATTACTTTATTTAAGTAAAAAATTCATGGCCGTACACCTTAAGATAACTGGGTGTAGGGTGAATTGGGATCATGTCAGGATAGTGAGGGGATTTTTTTTAGATTTTTATTTCGCGTCCTAAGGGGGTAGAGAAAGGGTTAAACCGCGAAGTTCCCGTTTTTTCGACTTCAATCAATATACATATAATACTAATACTAATTTAAACACCTCAGTTTTTTTTTCACCGAAACAATTTAAAAAATCCCACATTATCTTGATATTATCTCAATCCATCCTATCTTATTGTAAACACGTCGGTTTTTTTTTTTTTCTCAATATATTTAAAGTTGAAGTTAAAAAAACGCGAAATTCGTGGTTTTCCCCCTCTCGTTACCCACTGGAACTTTGTAAAAAAATTCTAAAATTTCAATTGCATTCTAATTTCGTCGTTGTTTAATTTATTTTAATAATTATTTCTTTTTATAAATTATTTTTCACGGGGCCCCGATCTCTATTCGTCCCTGCCTTCTGATCGTCTACTCGCTAACTTCAGCGCTGTGGTGTATTTCTTTTACTAACAACATTAACTCCTTGCATTTCAGTACTTCTAAATGTTGGCTCTGCGGACTGCAAAGTCAAATACGGAAGACTTTTAAATTGCAAAGTAACATAGTTAATGCTTTATCAAAACAAATGCGTTTATCGAAGTAGGGATAAAAATAGTCAAATAACAAAAAAATATATGTGATTCACTCGTGCACAAGCAGGGTTGCCACTTATGCACACACGTGGGTACTTATATCGAAATTTACTAAGTAAAATTATGACATGTAGAAGATAATAAGTAACCCCGACCTGATTGGAACCCGCAGTCAATGAATTTCAAGCCGTTTCATTGAATCAGTTGACTATGGTGGTTTTTTTTTTTTAATCCGAATACCGGAGTTCCATTAATCATGTAAAGCTATTTCGAAATGTTTTTTAGATATTAATATTTTTCCTTTTTTTAGAATACCAACTCAACGTTTCATTGAACTCACCGACAAAATATTGCTTACATTTCCTGGTGAAGAACAACTGTATTTTTATTTATTTTTTAACATAATATTAGCACAAAAAATCAATAAATAACGTGATACAGTTTTCCGAATGATTTAATAATAAATTTTTGAAATTCCTTGGTTAAGATCAGTCTATTCTGATATAGCTCGCGTAAAAATTAGGCTAAGAAATCGAGTAGGTTACAAAAAAAATTCTCTACTTACAAAAACTAATTATCAAAAAAATTATGTAGTTATCTACGATAATTCTTGAGCTACATTGTTTCTTTATCTATTAGCTTTTCTTTGATATTGAATTTATTGATTTAAAATATTTATATATAAAAGAAAAATATGTGAAGATGCACATTTATTTTGGTCTTATTGATTCTTTAGCTATATCTTTTCGTTAGTATTAAGTCTATAAAAATATATTAATCAAACGCATTCAATACGAAAGTGGAAATGTAACTGAAAACTAATGTGACTTAGGAAAGTAATGTGTATCTTGACATCCATTTATTTAGATTAATCAAAATATCACATAAATGAATTAGATACGACAAAAAAAATGTACCTAAGGACGAACAGTAGCTGAATAATTGAATAGTAAGCTACATAAATTCCATAGCTCCATTTTTTGCTTATCTACTGCTTTTTCTTGGTATTTATTTCATTTATTTAACGAATGAAATACATAAAACTTGCTACCTTGATTTCTGGGTATTTACTTTATTTATTCGACGAATAAAATACATGTAATTTATTTTAATAACTGAAAATACCAAGAAATCGAGGTAGCCACATAATGTATGTGGTAAGCAATATTAATTTCTTATCTTCTTTTTTTCCGTAGCTACTGCTTTTCTTCAATATTTTAATTTATTGAAATAAATCACATGTATTTTATTTGCCAAATATATTCCCTTAAGATTTTAATTTATTAAAATATATTTTATTCAGTTTACTTGATACATAAATAAATAAAATATCGAAGAAAAGCAGTAGCTAAGCTATTGATGTAGCTTACCATTCAATTTTTTTAGCTACATCAATTCCTTAGCTACATTTTTTCTTTGACTACATCTTTTCCTCGGTATTTTAATTTGTAAAATAAATTACCTGTAATTTATTTGTAAAATAAATAAAATAAATATCACGGAATTAAGGTAGTTACAAAAATTTTGTGGTAAACAACCTTAATTTCTTCGCTATATTTTTTTTGTAGCTACTGCTTTTTCTTGGTATTTTATCTACTTATTTATTAAATAAAACTGTTACAGTTTATTGAAATAAATTAAATAACCAAGGAAAAGTATCTAAGAAAAAGATGGAGCTAAGGGAAAAATGTAGCCAAAAAAATTAAACGGTGAGCTACATTAATTCCTTAGCTTTTTTCTTCTTAGCTACTCTTTTTTCTCGGTATTTTGATTTCCAAAATAAATTACATGTAATTTATTTGTAAAATAAATAAAATAAATACCAGGAAAATTAAGTAGCCACAAAAATTATGTGGTAAACAAGATCAATTTCTTAGCTACATTTTTTTCTCATTCACTGCTTTTCCTTGGTATTTTAATCCATTCATTTGACAAATAAAATACTAAAAATTTATTTTAAGAAAATAACATATCAAGAGAAAGCACTAGCTTAGGAATAGACGAAGCTAAGGAATTAATCTTGCTTACCACATATTTTCATGTGGCTACATTAATTCGTCAGCTA
Source organism: Aphidius gifuensis (assembly GCF_014905175.1). Lineage (NCBI taxonomy): Eukaryota > Metazoa > Arthropoda > Insecta > Hymenoptera > Braconidae > Aphidius > Aphidius gifuensis. The sequence goes on along the minus strand of NC_057789.1, from coordinate 11,017,259 downwards.
CATTGTTTCTCAGCTAACACTTTATGTGAAGTCAAAAAATCTTTAACGAGCTTAGTATCTCATTTTTTTTTCATTTACCGGAGATTTTTCAGCGTAATGTTTCACCGTCTAACTAACGTCGAATGGATTGCCAATTTCTACCCGGGTGTTGCGCTTGGTAATCCTCGTGTCATAATGACCAACAGGGTGGCCTCCTATTTAATGTAGCTAAAGAAGATAGTTCGTACGGTCCATCAATTACCAAACCGTTGCAACTATTTATATCATTTTTTTAAAAAAGATAACAAAGCGGTACACAAGGGGCAGCAAAGAAATAAGTGGGGCTTTCTGTAGTATTATGTGCTGTATAGAATACCTAAATTCCTCAGCTACCTTCACCTTCAGTTCTGTGATATATAAAAATAAATCATCAAATCACAGAATTATTTATTTTTTTAATCTTATCGAAATTTCTTTTATTTTACCCAGGACATGGCAGCTATTGATCCAGCTATTACTGCACTTAAAAACAAATTGTTTGCGGCTGGACTGAATTTGCAGCCGATTTCTGTCTTTGTTGGGCCATTAGAGCATATTGAAGCAGCATATGTATTGGTAGCTGATACGAAATATCAAGTAGAAACATCACTTCATGCTGATGATTTGTGCTTTCAAGCTTATTAGGTACTCAATTGTGAATATCCAGAACGCGACAAGAGTATTTGGAAGTTTATTCAGATAGCCGGGTACGCTATCGATGAAGATCACCGTAGTCAAGCTTCTTTACTTTAATTTCTGATTTAAAAAAAAAGTTTCTTCTTGCTGCTTCAACAGATCCTGGAACATCATCTGGTACTCAATTATAGTATCTATTTTTCTTAACTTATTACTTGTTTTTTTTTATGATTATTTTAATTTTTTTTTTTTTTTATATTTTTATTATATCGTTAATTCTGTTTTCATTATAATAAAGTCGGACTATTATATGATAATTGAGTGTCTGGGTGCAAGAAAGGCACGAGCGCTCGAAGATCCATGAAACGCGACGTTGTTCGCGTTAAATTTATGAAAATTTCAAAATGATTTAAAAAAAAAATATCTTTATGTGAAGAATCAAAAATGACATATTTTCTTTCAAATAAATTATATTCAATTACAATTATTTAATGAATTAAAAAATAAAGTTTAATATTTTTTTTCTCGAAAAAAACATTATTTTTCCAGGTCTAACTCGTCATAACTTTGTTAATAATTAATGAATCGACTTGATACTTGGCATATAGTTTTGTTATAGCCTAGCGATAATGATAATAACTTAAAAAATAATATTTACTTGTATTGTTTTTTTTTATTAATTTATTGAGTAATGCCGGTCGAAAAATACGTTTTTCAAACTTCAAGATAAAAATGTGTTGAGAAAATTTTAGAATTGAAAAACTTGTCAGTAGCAACATTGTTTATCTATATATCAAGAAGTTTTTCTCAGATTTTCAAATTTTTTTAGCAATAATTAACTAAGTTATTAATTAATTAACAAATTGTGAGCTGCCGCTGCCACTATTCATATGTTTGCATGCGCAAGCAAAGAGACTATTATTTACAGTGACTAAAGACGGCGCATACGTTTGCTACGGACTTACGGTCGCAGAGAAGTGTTTATAGAATATAATTTGGGAACTGGACTATCGAGGTACTGTAATGTATGGGTACACGGCGTATAAAAGTGAAGACGTATTAATATAAAAAAAAATCAAAAAATATTAATAAAACAAATACAAATCTATTATATCGACACTTTCAGAGGATATTATCATATTCCAGACAACATGTTTTTTTATTCAGTTTTTATAAAAAATTTTCTCACGATTACGGAAAAAATTCCTACAATGCGCAAAGTCGTTAAAAATGAAGTTGAAGTATGTAAAGAACGGCTATTTATCGGTTATTTATCGTATAGTTATTAAAATAACGATTAATTATAAAATTTATTAATATCGATCAATAAAGCTCGTCAAGGAGAAAAAAATGTTTCGATAAAAATTTAGATAATAATTTATAAATTTTAATATATATATTTTAATATATATATATATATATTTTATTTATTTATATATATATTTTAAATATAAAAAAATGTATTCAATTTTTAAGGATAATTTAAAAAGGGAAAGGATTAATTGAAAAAAATTATTTTACATATATACATACATAAATTGACAAAACTGTATTATCTTCTCGTTATAAATTATATTTAAAAATGAATGAATACAGTGAAAAAAATATCTTAAAATCTAACATTTTATTTTATCGCCATTTTTTGACTATAATGTCTCTACCATCACACGAATGAATAATATGACTTGTTACAGAACCACAAAGGTCGTTTTCAAACGAAACTTTCCAAGTAAAATTTTTTGTATCCACTTCATATGACTGAGAATAAGTGTCAAAAAATATATCATTAAATTTACCACTAAACATAATTGAGATTTCTCTTTTACTAAAATATATTGAACTAATTGAAAACTTGGTTCATCCTCACCTGGTACCATTAATATACATTTTTTAAAAATATCATTGCCTTCGGAACATATTTTTTCAATTAAATGTAAATTAATTGAGTTTAAAAAATGTAATGGCAACAAAAAACGAAATTCTAAAAAATGATCTAAATTAGTTACAGAAAATATTTGCATTGATTTGGGTTCATAAGTCCAGCGTGAAAAATTAATATCAACGTTAGATAAAAATCTATGATTCAGTATGAGTTGGTGCTTTATGGCAATTGTACGACAAACATTTAGTCTAGAAATTGATGCACGTGATGTTTTTTTGGCTTCTTGATGTTTGCTCTCAAACCTCATGGATGAAAATTGCCAAAAAGGACCATTTGCTAAAAATACCCGTGGGTAATGTATTAGAAAGTGGTGCTTTGGCTTTAAACATCCTGGGAAAATTTCTACAAGTGATTCTAAATAATCTGAAATTGTATATGATAATAATTGATATGAATCGACATGAAATTTCGTACTTCTACGTAACTCAACTAAATAATGTAATTTTAATAATAAAACCCAAACATCATTGTCTTGTGGAACCAGGTGACCAATTATCAATGGCAAATGACGAATAAGTGCCAGCATTTCAGCTGATGACATACTCAATACTTTTCGTGCTATGTGATAATCTAAAATTTCAGTTGGAACATTTTTTGCTGTACCATAATCAAATGCTCTGATCTGATAATTCAGTTCTTCTAAAGTAAATAATCTTTTTTTTTTTTCTTTATTTAAAATAAAAGAATGAAAAATGTTCCCCAAGTCATACTGACAAAATCCTTCAAGACCATCATGCATGAAATCAACTGATATATTTTTTGTTATATGAAAGTCAGGTAGATCATGGAAGACACATGGCTCTACAACTCCAGTTTTTTTTTCATCATTTAATGCTAGATCTGCCTCATAATTGTTTTTATTTCGAAGAACAGTTGAGTCTTCTTTAAATGTTGTTTGAAATGCAGGTTTTTTTATTTTACAAAATCTACAACATGAATGATTTTTAAAACTTTCAATCAACCCAAAAATTAAATGTAAACCGAGGTTATCCCCTGTAATCAATGATAATTTAAAGTATATTTTTTTTTTTCATTCCCAATATTAATATCAATGCCAATTTTTTCTAAATAATTGAACTCATCAATGACTTTAGAAAAAATGATACGATTTTTAAAGTATTTTCTATCAAGTGTATTAAATAAAATAAAAAGAAAAATATTGCTCACTTTTGATACTAAACTCGGAGGTAAACACGGTATCGATAAATATACAGCACCACATTTAGAAATTCCTTTGTGAGTCCCGAGAGCGTTGTTATTTTCATAATCATCAAAAAACATGAATAGAGGGAATACTATTTTATTTTCAAATTTTGCACTTAATTCTTTCCACAAATTACCTTGAATGAAATTAGAAATTAATTTTTTTCTACTTAAAAGTAAATTCATGTAACTAATTGTTTCCTTTAGTACAGAAGGAAGTTCAAAAAATTTTTTTAAAACAAAACGGATAGGTATGAACTGTGCTGTTACTTGTACTTTTTTAATAATTCTAACATTATTTTTTGTATCAAATTCTTCTCTTTCACCTATTACATATTCTTGTGGTGCTATATAAGTATCAAGTTGTTCAAATGCTCGAAAACAACGATGCTCAGTGTTAGTATTTGTTAACGAGCTTCTTAAATCATTAAATGATTCTTTGATTTTTATGTTTAATTGATTGATGTTAAATGATGAATTTATAGCTTGTGTAACTATCAACTGGCATTGAGTAATCATATTTTGACATAACTGGTGTAAATCAGTACCAATACTTTGAGCCCTGAGTCTAGGAATGTCAGGATAACTATGAAGTTTGGCTGCAAATGAGACATGATGAGCAACACATGACTTTTTATCAGGATTTGCATTGAAAGAACTGAAGTTATCAATTTCAGATGGACCAGGTGTGAATGAATTTAAAAAAAAATCGTCTACCATTTCGGATGATTTAAAACGCTTAGCATGCTTATTATCATTTTTTTCAACATGAGCTGTTTCTAAATGAAGCTGAACAGATACTGACGAATTAAATGATTCGTTACATAATTTGACTGGACAAATATAACTTGAAAGTTCCGGATGATTAATATTAATATGTTTTACAAATAGTTCTGTTGTTGGAACGGATACCTCGCAATGATTGTACAGCAACATTTAAAAAAAAATAAATATCGTTAATAAACTACTCAACTAATTAAGTTCAACTGCAATAGATAATACTATATTATCTACATAATATCCGAATAAGCTAATAAATTTATAGTTTAACCACAATAATAATACTATACCATATACCTAATATCTAAATAAATTATTTAAAAGAACAAAAAACATCAGTCACTATCAGGCTCTGGAAATTCAAGCTTCAAAATTTCTCTAATCAATGCATTGGCTGATCTATTTCTTGTTGGTACACTATTTTTTATGCCAAAACAAGCAACTTGAAAAACTGTCCACAAAGAATGAGATTGTTCAGGGTAATTGCAATCCAATGCAGTAAAAATTTTAAAAGCAAGATCTATACCATGTACTGTACTATCAGCTTCGTATCGATGAGAAAGCACTTGTACATAGACAGCTTCTATCGCGTCCAATGGACCAACTAAAATTGGCATTGGTTGAAGAGTTAACCCAGATTCGAGTAAAGTGTCTTTACGTTTTTCAATTTCTGCGTTGATATCTTGTGCTGTTTCAACATGTAGAAAAAAAGATTCACGTCTTTCATCAATTAAAATTGGATGAAAATTTTTCTTTAGTAATTCTACTAGGACCTGGTGAATTTGGATCTACACTTGATGAACTTTTCTTTTTCCTTGTATCACTGTCAACTAGATATGGAAGTAAATAGAGTATAACTGCATCTGCGTTTTCTGAATTAAAAAATATCATTATTGAGTTATTAATTTCAATTATTTGTTATTCAATTAAATTGTTATCTTTTTTCTTTTAACTTTTTCAATTATTAATAAGATGAAGTTAAATTTATATTTAAAAAAAATTTTATTGATGAACTTACCAGGAGCTAATTGTGGTAGTGAAGAAGCCAAATCTTTGTCGTGATCATTTGTAATTTTAAATTGTTGTAATCTATTTATTAAATGTTTTCTAACAGTTGGCCATCGAATTAATAATGTATCGTGAACATTTGGGTGAAAATCAAAATCACTCAATAACTAAAAAAAAAACATTTAAAATTATAAATATTGATTAATAATTATCATCAAAATCACTCAATAAATAAAAAAAAAAAACATTTAAAATTATAAATATTAATTAATAATTATTATATTTGTTAAAACAAACTTACTAAATCACGTCCAATTTTAAGTGCTAGAGGAGCAAATTTACCAAAATAATCATGGACACTGATGCCAGATTTTAGAAGTGCATGCCTGGCTGGATATGTGTCCATCCAATATTCACGTATTGTTTCATCAGGGACCAGGGTTCATATGCATTGACAACCACTGTAATTTTTCTACATCACTTTCTAAAAATAATTTTAGAAAAAAAAGTAATTAATAATTTTTTAAAAGAAAAAATTGTTTATATATATGTATGATATTACTTAAAATAATAACGTTACCACATGATTCGTATTCGACGACATTTATCAATTCTTTTTTTTTTTTTTTTGAGCAATCCTTTTTGAGTAAATTTATCTTTTATGTACCAATAATGATCATGAAGCTTTCCTGAAGGAGGTACAGTTTTTCCTGATGCACGAGAATAAGGAATATAATATACTGTGCCGTCACAATTAAATAATTCTACAATTAATCTAGTCAATTCAACAAAGCGATCCTTGGTTATTCTGAAAAAAAATAAAACAAAAATAAAATGATCTATTTGTTCATTTTGATACGAAGATCTTTTACAAACAAAATCAATTTTATTAATGTTATTTTATAAATGCCGGCTCGTTTGGTGTAGTGGATAGCGCTCTTAACTCTCCACCCAAACGTCTCGAGTTCGATCCCGGACTACAGCAAACAAAAATTATTGTTAGATAGTGCAGAGTCTATACAGTAATTTTCCATCGAAAAAGTTGTCATTTAAGGCAACTCAGGGCGATGTAAAATAAAGGCTCGTTTTCGAGAATCTGTACAATCTTCTCGAAACTCCAATAATGATCATCTGGTTGTGGATCGACGTGGAAGTCTATGTGTCACTTCGCTACAGCCGTGAATCGTCATATACATATGGCACTCTGTCACAATCGTAGATCGTCACGTGGTCATCAGCGACTGTCTACTACCACATGTTCATCTCATCAATATATATACTCATCTCTTTACATATATAATAAGACATATTATTAAGAACCAAACTTGTAATTGTAAAACTTATATAATGTAGCCCATAAGTACGAAATGACAAGGGCGTAATACTTAACAAATAAATAAATAAATAATGTCTAATTTATCACAATATTTTTAACTTACTTGAACTCGTCAAGAGCTGCTGGATTCCTTCCAACCACAACTCTTTCAAAGGCCCTTTTCTCTTCAGCACCAATAACTAAATGTGTTAACAAGCTTGCTGTATTATTATTTAACCAACCAAGATCAAGATACTCTTTCAAGACAACTTTTCCTTCAGCAGTTTCATTCAGTAACTGGTAGAAATACTAAAAAAAAATCAATTACGATGAAAAAATAACAATCAACAAATAATTGATTATAACAATACATATTGATTATAACAATACATACTGTGTTTTCTTTTCCAACATAACTTCTGGGATTGACACCCTATAATTGAAAAAACACTGATGATTAGTTACTTGTTTTATTTATAGTTTGGTGTTCAAGAATTGAAGTTTTTAAATATTATGATTTGAGCAACTTGAAAAATTTTTGAAAAGTAAATATCTCAATCACATTTTTATTTTGACAATTATCAAACAAACAAATATAAAAAATAAAAATAAAAAAAAAATTGAACAATTAATTTAAACATTTAAAGATCTATTTAGTAAAAATAAAAATGTCCCATGGTTATATTTAATTTTCAAAAATTTAACCAGCTGACTGCAATTATTTTTATTCTCACCGCATTTTGATCTTGATCCATAATAAATAATAAATAATTAATCAAAGTTAACTTGACTGAGAGGTTATGTTTTTTAAATGAGATTTGTTTTACTTAAAAACACTTGATTTTCAATGAATATTCTTGACTCAATTATTGATTTAAAATAAACAATCAGTACTTACGTTAACACAGCTTTTTTTCAAGTCACTTTGTTCGTATAATTATTTAATTATTTATAACAAAAAATATTGTCCTTGTTCATTCGAAGCACGCTGAAACATTACATAACCAACACTGAGCATTGACAACTTCCGCTGCTGAATATGATCGAATAGGAAGCCGCCATTTTTGCCGTAACTTTAGTAATTTTGGCTTATTTAATACTTAGAAGTCCGGTACACTTTAAAATAATTTACAAAAAAATATCGTAAAAATTCGAGTGGTAGAATAAGAAAAATTATTGGATGACATACAAGATGGACGACTGACGGGACTAATCATTTAATGTCATGTAAATTCAAACCTTCCTACAGCTAATTCTGTTGAAGATAGATATGGGGTAAAGCGAGGTTTATTGTTGCAAATTTAATTTTGAACAAATTACGAAGAATACATTTTTTTTATTTTTCAATTAGTTTTCGAGTTATGACCGTGTAAAAGGAAAAAAAATTTTTTTTCTTTGTTTTCTGAAATTTACTTATTATTTTTAAATAATAATATTATTATTTTTATGTTAATCTGTACATGAGTAATGCTATTTTTAATTTTTTATTTATTGGTCATATTTTTATTTGATTGAAAACTATCAAATTAATCTATTTCAAACTAATTAAAAAAAAAAAAAATGTTTTGTGAATCGAAGAAAAAATACTATATACCTTCGTAAAACTTGCAATCAGCAGTCGGTAAATTTTGGATCTACGAAAATATGCTACTAAGTATACTAAATATTCGTGACTTCTACCGGAATAAATTACAATATAAACTAGTAAATTCTAAAAATTGATATAGCATATTTTCATAAGTGGAAATTCTACGGTAAACTTAAATATTTTTTACTAAAGCGTAGTAGGAAAAATTATTAATATATATATAAGAATAGTGACGCTATCAATGATTTTTACTACTACGTATTGTAATTTATGCGAAAAATTTCTCTCCGTGCACATATTATTTATTGTTGTTCGGTATTGTGATTATGATGTTGCTGTCATATTATGTCAAGCACTTGAATAACCATTATCTTGTGTATTATTTGTTTATTTAACAGATTAATTTTAAATACTCATTATTTGATAAAAAATAATATAATAAATTATATATTGTATATAATAAAAGTTTCAATTTTAATATTCACCTTTGTCTCTCAAATCTTTCATGAAACTAAAATTTTGAAACAAATTTTAAACAAATTTTTTCGTATCGTTGTCAAGGGAATAAATAAATAAAACAAGATATAAAATAATTTAAAATTACTTACCTTCATACCGTTACTTTCGTTGCATCCATCTTTTGTTTTTTTTTTTTTTTACTGCCCATTCTAAAGAAGTTTCACTTCAAAAACCAGAAATAAGAGTTTACATACTAAAAATAAAGGAGGACTTTTTTTCCAAACAATCCGTTAAACTTTTATTATAACTAGTGAATAGCTTGTGTTATTATCATTTTTACCTCAAAAAGTTTTGTTGATGTATGTATTCCCTGTGTAAGTTAAAAAATTTTGAATATGTGTATGATGTTAGTTACCTAGTATCTCATGCCAGTTTCGGAGACATTTTTTTTTTGCTAACAAATTTACTTGTTATTTGTGATTTTAACATTTGAATTTTCATGATAAACAATCCTCCATCTGTTTCACTTATTACTTCAATATTATTATTTTTATTTAAGACATCTTGTATTGCTTGTAGTTATTGTAAAATTTTTAACTAAAGCAATAGTCACTGAAAATAAATTGTACTTTCATTCTGGTATATATAAACTTAGATGTTTATCTACCCATTTAACACCATTGAAAGCCTTAATATTAATAAATCCTTTTGCTTCAGCATAAATTATCTTTCTATCACCCATTTTAATTGCAAATTAAGTTTCTAAAATTTCGGAATTAGAAAACCAATCCTTTTTATCCGTCATGATGAGCAGCACTAGAGTCAATATACCAGTTTTTATTTGACATGTTACTTGTTGATACTGATAGTACTTCTTGGATAAGTGCACTACCAGCTTTATTTTTATTCTATTTATCTTGTTAATTGTTGTCCTCTTTAGGAAAAATTTCTCGCCCAATGTCCAGGTTTATTACAATGGAAGCAGATTCTCTTTTTAATTATTTTATTTCCCGTTTCATTGTTTTGTGGTTTCTTTACATTGTAATTCTTATTGAATTTCTTGGTAGCGAATGCTTCACCAGTTTTAACTATTACTTTTACGTTTGATCTGGATTCAGCAGCCTGTAATCTGGCAATCAAATTAGTAAGTGTACGATATACAGCAGATGTCGATTCCCAAGCAGTAAAAAAATAACTTAGACTGAATTGCTATGTTAACAGTATCTTCATAATTATCATGCTATCAGATATTTCTTCACCGAGTGATTTTAATTTACAAGCTAGATCTTGTATTTTCCAAATATGCATTAATTCACTGTCACCATCTGTTAAAGTGATAGTAAACCACTCTTGTTGTAGCATGGAAGTATTTGTCTCTGTTTTATTTTCATAAACTTCATGAAGCTTGTCCCACATTGCTTTGACTGTTGTACAGCTTGTGATATGCAGCATTACTTTTTCACTTAAACTTGTTACTATTAATTTTTGAGGTTTGCCTTCTCGATCTTCCCACTTCTCGAGTGTGTTTCTTAATTGATTAATCTTTGCTTAACGTGCAGCAGCAGTTACATCTTCAATTTCTGGAAACAGAAACATCGCAATTCAGGCCCGTGGCGAGGGACGTGACTTAGTGTCCATTGTGGCTTCCATGACCGTCCATAGTCATTTTTATTTTTTGACTAGTTTTGTCTAGTTTTGCCAAGTTCAAAATAATGGACTTAGAAAAAATAATTAAATTTGACAAAAAAAAAAATTAAGTCCCAAAAAAAAAAAAAAAAAAAAATTAGATATCTAAATTATTCTACTTAGCTGTAATTGTAGCCACACAATCGATTTCTACATTATTTTACCAGCAAAATTTTTTACTTAGCTAGATTTTTTACTTAGCTGTAATTGTAGCCAAACAATCAATATTTACATTCTTTTACTCAGCTAGATCCTTCACTTAGCTAGATTTTTTACTTGATTGTCATTGTAGCCACACACCGATATCTGCAATATTTAACTCAGCTAAATTTTCTACGTAGCTCAAATTATAGCTGAACAACCAATATCTACATAATTTTACCAGCTTAATTTTTCCCTTAGCTATATTTTTTACTTAGCTGTAATTGTAGCCAAACAATAAATATTTACATTATTATATCAGTAAAATTTTTTGCTTAACTCGGTTTTATTATATAATTAAATTTCACAAAAAAAAACTAAGTCCCTTATTTTGAACTTGGCAAAACTACACAAAACGAGTCTAAAAAAAAAAACTACGGACGGTCATGATGGCCATAATCCGCAAAAGGCCGCCATGGCACTATATAGTTTCACGGGCCTAATTACGGTACGTCCCAATTTCTATTGTATGCTCTCTATAAGAGTAGCATTTGGTAACGACAATTGTCTGTTTTTCGAATGAAACAGAAATAGTAGCATAAAAAATCATTAAAAATTAGTTGTAGAGTTTTTTATAACCTTTAAAATAAGCACATCATGACGTCTGTATCTTTAAATTTGGCCAAGTTATGACTGCTTTCAGTTGACACCGCGCTTTGGTCGTGATTTATTCCAATAAAAATCAATTATGCCATTGTGACGTTTCAATAAAAATCGGAAAAAAAAAAATTTTTAATCTATTTTGTCATTTTCATTGAGAACAAAAATTTTCATGCACTGGAGGCCAAAAAAAAAAGTATTTTTTTTTTTTTAAATAGGTCTAATGTATACGTACATGGCTATTGAAACCATGATGCCAGCGTTCTATTATTGATTTTTGGTGAGTCATTAATAGTCGCATCATAACAGTTCCATCTGTCGACTTTAAATAGTGGCTATAAAATAAAAATTAAAAAGTTCATGCGTTTTACCGCAGGACATTACAAGTCAATACTATTATAGTATACATCAGAACGGTACTAACTTCTACCGATAAAGGAACTTTATTATATCGATCAATTAGTATTCGAAATACCATAAAAACGCTTAACTAAAAAAAAGAGAGCCTAAACGAAGAAAAAAAGATCTGGTAACGTTTGTTGGGGCGTGTGGCCCGCGTTACCGTTGAAAATTAAAAATTTTCAATACTCCGGCTAGGGCCGTGTTAAATTTTATCTCTTAAATGGTTTTTAAAAGTAACAATACAATAATAGTACATTTTTTTTTATTTTTTTGAAAATCGATTTTTTTTTTTTTTTTTTCGTTCAAGTTAAGGCAAGTTATAACTTCTGTTAGAATCAACGAAATGACTTCATATTAGGCTCAAAAAACGTGGTTTTTAAAACTCTATCGCCCCTCAAGGAATTTATCCTGATTCCAATAGTCAATTTTTTTCTATTTTTAAAACAAAAGAGACAAACTAGACATAGGGATTTTGTCCAATAAAATAATCCAACTAGATGTGTATTTAATTTAACCCTGTTTATCCTGCCCAGTGAAGGTACATTAGAAGGGTAGGGAGACGATTTTACGTAATGTAGGGAGAGGTAAAAAGGAACCTGAAAAATACGCGAAAAAGTATCAAAATAATTCAATAAAAATAATGTTAGACAACGCCTGTAATTTCATAAAAAAGCGAAGCACAATTTATTTTAATTTCGAGCAAGTTAACTTTTACATGAAAATGCGATACAAAAAACCCTTAAACTATTTAATTAGTTTATTAACAATATTCGCGCGTCGCGTGAAAAGAGAGAAGTTAAAACCATGCGGTCGTTGTGGAGTCAGACGCTGACAATTATTTAAATTCAAACGGCCTGTCAGATTAATTAAATACGAACCCGGAAATTATTCGACGGGATTGGGAAGCAATCCAGTCGTTTATTTTACACACAAAAACAGAACACTGACTCTAAATTGACACAACGATGACGCTTGATTTTTACACAATTTAAATTACCACAAAAGTTATTATTATTCTCGCGAAACAATCACTAAATTAGAATTTCTTAAAAGTACTTACATTGGTTGAAGTTGTTTAAATTTACAGATCAGACGACGGCTTGTACCTTGAACGTAGTGTGAACCTTGGTTCCTCAGTGACAAGTTGTAATAATTATTTTATTATAAATAAAATAATCGTAGTTGAATTACGTATATAATTGTATCGATATTGTTGTAAAGCCTGGTATAATTGTAGAACATGTATAAAGGTCGCTAAATATATATATATATATTAACTCTTATGGTGACACTGAATTTACACTGGTATACTATGGAAGGAATGCTTTCTGCGGCGTATTCCGTAGTAGCGTCAACTTTTGACCATGTGGTCGTAGACTTTTATAATAAAATATTCACTTATTTTTATCAAATAATTTTAATTATTCAATGCCACAAATTGTAATTTATGCTACCCAATATTTATTTGATTAGTTAATTTAATACAATAAATGACTTGAATTTATTTTACACAAGCAAGAAAAATGCAGACCATGCGGTCGTAATTTATTACAAGTTAAAATTGTAAATGATTTAATGATTTTAAATTGATAATTTAAGTAACCAAATGTTACTTAAATATTATTAAGACAATAATTTAATAAAATAATCAATAAAATATTGAGTAAGGATAACTTACAGTTGTGCTGATTTGTAGAAAATAGTCTAAGTTTTTTAGAGCAATTAAAATTCGAAGAGGCAAAGTGCCTATGCTAGTTAGAGCTGGAAGAGCTGGTGTAGGTCAAGGAACTAACTCTGACCGAGTGACCGAGATCTAGCGATCAATCTCACTCGATACTCTCAGAACATAAGGGTAGGTGGGGATCCTTCGGGGATGTTCGGTTTTCCTCCTTGGTCCAGTTCCACTTTCCTTATGCCCAAGTGAAAAAAATATATTTATTGGAAATATAAAATAAATTTAATTTATATTTAAAATATATGTGAATTAAATTTGATTAATGTTTTAAAAAATATAAATTAAATTTAATACATTATTTATATTTAATTCATATGTAATCTATATCTATACAAAAAGTAAATTTATTTGATATTTTTGGAAAATATAAATTAAATTTGAAGTACATCCAAATTTTTTTTTTGCAATGTCGAAAAAAAAAAAATTTTAAGTAAATTTATTTTATGTTATGAAAAAATATAAAATACATTTACTTTGTAACATAATTATAGATTTTATATGAATTAAATGTAAAGTAAATATTAATAATTATTATAATAAATTAATTCACATATATTTAAATATAAATAAATATTTATATTTCCAATAAATATTCACTGAATATCATTAATTCCTATATTGGTTGGGGAAAATCTTAGGATTTTCCAACCTTAATTAAAATTATTTCTAATTGTCTAATTATGACATGAGTGGTACCGAGAGAATCCCTATATCTTTAGGATTCTGTCGATATCACTCATTATATTAATTTATATTTAATTTTCTTAATTAAAATTGGCGGTAGATGCGCTTGGCAATAGTGCCGGCTCAAGTAATTTGGTGGGGGTGCAAAACCTCTAGCTCCCTGAAATATAATACATTGACGGTCTATAAGATGGAGCTAGGGGTATTAAAAAGTACCCTGAATATTTAATGTAAAATAATATAAAGAAAAATGAAAAAGTTTGTGCGGCTTACCACCAGACATTACAATATAATTATTAATTTGATGAATATTAATAATTGCTTATTTAAATTCAAACAAAACCCGTATTTCCGACCGAAGCTAAAATAAATGTCTGTCGATTGCAACTTTATTAATTTATACACGATAAAATTATAACAAAAAAAATGCATTAGACACAAATTTTGACCCATATAAAATTCTACTTAAATACATCTTGGTATAGATTAAATTTGTTAATTATTCATTTGTATGCTAAACAGTTTCGAATCATGAATTTTCTATCAAAAGAAAATTTGTATTAGAAAAAATTTATTTCTTCTATTATTTGTCGCAAATAAAATTTGTAAAATAAACATTCGTCTAAAATCGATTCAAAGATTTTTTGATTTCTAAAAACTCAAAATTGTTTCATATAAAAGTGGGGAATTTGTCCCGGCCTTTTTTTTGTTCAGTTGTCAACTGACTCTGTCTCGCTTCATTCTACATAAGAAAAAAAGACAGAGAGATCTTTCATTTTCTCCTGGGATTCCCAAACACCCTCAAGCATTCTATACCTCTATTTTTGATCGCACGCGCGTTCCCCTGACAACTGTTCCCGAAGTTTACTTTTTTTTTTAATGAAATCAATTTTGTCTCTATTATAAATTTACCCGATAAATTTTACACTCATAAAATTTAAAATTTACTTGATAGAACTGTAAATGCAGTTTTACATTTTATAAGGTAAGTTTTACTCATAAATGATGTTGAAAGTACATATTTTCCATATGAATTCCTCAAGTACTAAAATATAAGTAAAAGTTACCGAATATTTTTCTCCGTGTAGTGGTGCCTTAAAGTCAAATTATGTATTCATTGTAAAAGAAATCTGAGTGCAACAAATTTGAAAAACATTGTGTTTCAATTAACAGCAGATGTAAAATGTATGAAATTAATTAGAAAATGCGATTCGTTTGGAACCATTACCACTGAAAAAATAAATTGCCATGACTTATCCATTTTTTAGAGCTATAATTTATTATATATCATATGAGTGTCTTCAATATTTACATAATTCTATTGTACATTTTTTTTCAAGTAAGAGTATTATTTATTTTACTATTATTACTATTGTTGCCAATGCTTATTTTCCTAACAAATTATTCACAGTATAAGCTAAATTTCAAGTTTCCAATGGCAATTCTATTGCTGCAAAGTATTTAGGTTTAAATAAATTGTTATAAATAGTTTTAAACGAAAGAAAATACAAGTTGTTGAAAATACAAATACTAATACAAAGAACTATTTGCTAATCTATGCCCAACGTTTCACAATAAAAAGTTTGCCCTCAGAAGTTCGAGCCATATGTGTTATGATACAACCAATCAACTCATTTTCGTAAAAACCTGTCCACTCATACGATTGAGAATACACACTATAAGCTTGCATGTGTTCGTCAAACTGTATGTCTATCAATAACTTGCCTACAATGAATACCTTCTTATCATTCATCGAAAAAATCGTTTTTACAAGTATAAATAAAGGACCATCATCTGAAGGAACCATTAAAAGACAATCTTTTTCGATTTCTTGACTTTCATAATGAACTTTTTTTAGTATGTCAACTGTATTTTTCTGAAGTTCCGAAGGTATCAAATTGTAAATGCTTTCATAATGCTCAAGTGATGGTAATATTATTGTTTCCTCCATTACTACGTCGTCTTCGGAAAGTTTCTGCTTTTGTAAAAAGCGATTGTTTAGTATCAACTGGTGTTTTATCGCAATGGTGCGTGATACATTTATGCGGCAAACTGTTGTTTTTGCAGTTTTCTTGTCTTCTTGATTTTTGTTTTCATACCGCATTGCACAAAACTTCCAAAATGGACCAAAATTACCAAAAACTGTAGGATAATGTATTAAAAGGTGATACTTGGGCTTCAAACGTCCGGGAAATAGCCGTTGCAATAATTTCAAATAATCTGCTATTTGATGAGAAAGAATATGTTCAGTTGACGGATGAAATATAGAACTAACAAGTGTCTCAAGAAGTTGGTTCAACTGAATAACTAATTGCCAATGTTTATTGTCATGAGGAATCAAAGAGCCGATTCTTAATGAAAGATGCCGAACAAAGCAGAGCATCTCAGCTGAAGACATTTTTATTTTCTTGAATTTAATATGGTCAGAGGATATTTCTGTGGGTTTATTGTGGGCATTTCCATAATCAAAACCTCGGACATAATTATTAAATTCAGTTAAAGTAAAAAACTTTTCAATGGTGATAAAATGGCCTAGAACGAGTGCCAAATGATATTGACAGATGCCTTCTAACATGTCATGCATAACATCGACAACCGTATTTTTTAATACGTGAAAATCTGTTATGTCATGAAATACACAATCATGGTTGACACCTGTTACTTTGAAATTATTTGTTTTTAAGTCTTTCTCGTGACTTTCTTTGGTTCTCATTTTACAATCTGATTCATAAAAAACCTTATGAATCTCTTTGTTATGAATATAGCAAAATCTACGGAAATAATTAGCAGTGAAACCTTCGACAAACCCAAATAGTTGATGTATTCCAAGATTGTTTCCTAAAACCAACACTAATTTAAAAAAAATTTTGTGAGCCATCTAGACTCGCGGGTTTATTACGTGTAAACATCTTCGGCGTGTTGTTGTAATTGAATACAATAATAATAAATACACATTTAAACAAATTTTTTTCATTCATTTATAAAAATATTGTCTGTCTTCATTTCATTTTTTTCCATTTTCATACAATTATTGTTGTTCAGTAATTTTCAATAATCAATGATTTTAGGATTTCGATATATCGATTTTTTGTTCCTAATTTTATGATAACGAGTGATAAAACACATGAAGTTTCTACTTTTTTTCTAAAAGAGTTCAAATAAAATTTTTTAATATATTCCGAACGGCTGGTAAAAATATGTAGGTATTGTTTGTTTGGCTATAATTAAGACTGAATGAAAAATATAGCTAAGGGAAAATTTAGCTATGGAAAAGATGTAGCTGAGGGAATAATTAAGCTGGTAAAATTATGTAAATATTGTGTGTTTAGTTATAATTGAGACTAAAAAAATGATTAAGTGGCTAAGTAAAAAATGTAGCTAAGGAAAAAATCTAGCTAAGGAGAAGATGTAGCTGAAAAAAAAACTAAGCCGGTAAAATTATAAAGATATTGTGTGTTTGGCTATAATTAAGACTAAGTAAAAGATCAAACGGCTAAGTAAAAAATGTAGCTAAGGAAAAATCTAGCTGAAGAAAAAATTTAGCTAAGGAAAAGATGTAGCTGAGGGGAAAATTAAGCTGATAAAAACATATTTGGCTATAACGGAAACTAAGTAAAAAGTCTAGCGGCTAAGTAAAAAATCTAGTGGCTTAGTTAAAGCTAGCGGTTTAAAAAAAAAAATTTAATATATCGAAATTTTTATTTTGACTTTCTTTTTTACTCGAAGAGTTTTATCGACTGCCATTATTATATTTGCAAAATATATATATATATATATATATATATATATTAGGGTGTTTTTTTTTTTTTTCGATATTTTTTTTTCTCTTCACCCATCTTTATACAAGTTTATACAACTCTAAATCATGCCCAGAAAAAATTTGAACTCAATTGAAAAATATTAGAGGTGGTTCAGGGGTCATTTGTTTTTTCCATTTAATTAACATGGGGTTAATACACTTCATTCACTATTTTGATCATGGAGGCTTTAATTTTCGACCATTCAAGTTCGCGTTGGTCTCATTTTATACAGTATTAAATTCTATAGCATATAATATTCATAGTTTTGATCATTTACAATTAAAAGAAATAGTGAAATAATGCTTTAAAAAGGTAGTATTTACAATTTTTCTGAAAAACAAAATTGTAAATGATCAAAACTATGAATTTTATATGCTTTAAAATTCAATACTCTATAAAATGAGACCAACGCAAACTTGAACGGTCGAAAATTAAAGCCTCCATGATCAACATGGTGAATGAAGTGTATTAAACCCATGTTAATCAAATGGAAAAAACAACCACCCTAAATATTTTCAATTGAAAATTCAAAACTGGGCATGATTTAGAGCTGTATAAACTTATATGTTGATGGGTGAAGAGAAAAAAAAATATCGAAAAAAAAAACACCCTAATATATATATATATATATATGTAAAGAGAATATATGTGAGAATATATGTCTATATTGATGAGATGAACATGTAGTAGTAGACAGCCGTTGATTACTTCATGACGATCTACGTTTGTGTCGGAATGTTTCAACGTCGATAAGCGTAACATTCCGACACCGAATAGAGCTTGCTGCCGACGTCAATCCAAGCGCATAGTTCGGAAATTAGCCTCGATCGATGTCGATTCAAGGCTGAATTTCTACCTGGGCAATAAAATAATTATCTTGATTTAAATATATTGTAACGAAATTTATTGTTTTGCCGGTTCTCGAAATAAATAATCAATAGAAAGAGCGTTTATGCTTTGATTAATTATTTGTTGTCGACTAAGTTGTTAATAATTCTAAGAATCACTGCTTAAACTCTGTAGAGGGTCAAGTCCGCTACGAGTGGTGTCAGTGTGGCACATGTTTCGTATGTATTCAACGTCCCGTAGTAGGCTTGATACGTTAAACCTCGACCTGTCGCAGTCTTCCCCTCCATCCGTCGAAAAGACGTATTCTCCAAATAATTATTATTATATTATTACCACTACGCAAGATGTATGTGATGGATACAACATCACCACACATAGATGTGTATGTGTGAGTTCACAAATAGATCGCTGTAAATAATAACAATAATGACAATATTGAGATGTATTATTATTGCAATGGCAACGTATATGTAAGACCAGGAGTTCTATTCTTGGTCTCGTATTGCAGAAGTTATTGCGTGTCCCGCAATAACAATTTGCCGACAAGAAATGTTCGTCGCGATAAAAAAACATCAAGGCGCTTGTTGTTGCTTTCATGTAAATGATACTTTTTTGTTATGTTTACATCTTATAACAAATGTAAGCAAACACTTTTTGTACTTTGCAATTGTAAATTAAATTTGTTAAATAAAACTGAAAGTAAAAGTTTATTCCAATTTAACAGAACAGAATGCTCCTATTGCTGCTGTACTTGTTGATGATGATTATCTTGAAGAGCAACGAGAATTAAGACGATTAAAGGCATGTGGCCACTAGCATGGTTTTTCGACCAAGTTCTATGCCATAGCACTTGTGTCACTATATCTAACTAGAAATTTACTAGAAAATGGCCGCCGAGGACTATGTTGAAAAAATGCTGCATGCAGCATTTTCAGCATAGAACCGCTAACTTCACACTAGTTTTTTTTGATACAGCCAACATTAAAAAAATACAACAACAATGGTTAGCGTTGTTAATAAATTTCTTTGTTTATATTTACACATGTATAGTACATATATATAATGATTGACTGTCAAAATATCAAATTGTCAACAAATAAAAAAGGTTATATTTTTATTTATCTTTTATGTGTTTGTAGGCAAGTTGGTAAAGCTGAAACAATTTCAAGAAACGATTAAAACGCCGCCCTATAGCCGTCATATGTGAACTTTTCCTTCCATAGCGCTATGGCATAGAACTTGGTCGAAAAACTATGCTAGTGGCCACAAGCCTTAAGAATTGCTCGTCGTGTTGAAATTAGACGTCAATATAATCCATTAAATGATTTGCCAGATGATAAATTTCATAATCATGACAGGTATTTTACGAACATGAGTAAAAATTAGAACTTGATTATTTTATTGTTCATTTAACTTTGTAGAGTATCAAAGAATTTTGTTCGTTGGTTATGTGGACGTGTAGAGCCTCATCTTGCTCATGATGGTCTTACGTCAACTATTCCAACTATTCACCAAGTAATTTTTTACATTTTTAATTATTGTAATTATATCTTTTTTAAGAATTTTAAATTTTTATTGTGCACACGTTTCAGTTATTGTGTAGATTAAGATTTTTGGCAGTTGGTAGTTATCAAGAAAGTGTAGGACAATTTATGGATTTTGGATTAACTCAACTAACTGTCAGTAGAATATTGTCTCGGGTATCAACTGCAATAGAATCATTAGAACATGAATTTATCATCTTTCCAAGAGAAGAAGAGCAACGTGAATTAATTTCCAATGAGTATGTGGCATTTATTTTGAATTAAAATCAAATGTTCTTTCATAAAGCTATCAAAAAATTTTTTTTTTTATTATTTATTATATAGATTTGAAATAATGGCTCATTTCCCTGGAGTTATTGGAAGCATTGACGGAACCCACATCACAAATATGCCTCCATCAAACGAAAAGTGGGCTTTTTTGAATTATAAACGATTTTATAGCCTTAATGTCCAAGTAACATGTGATCACAGAATATCATAACATCATTGGACATTTTTGCTGGAGCAGCTCATGACTCTCGGATAAGGTGTGGAAGTCCTGTCAAAGCAGAAATGGCTCGTCTTCATGCAGCAAATGTTGGTCCATATTTTTGACTTGGTAATAATTATCTTTTTTAAATTCAAAATACATTCGTTTTAGTTTAGACTTGATTTGAATAATTGATTCTAATTAATTTTGTGTACCACGGTTAAAGCTGATTCAGGATATTCATTAACTCCTTATATAGTATCTCCATATGAACAAGTTGTTATTGGGACACCACAAGCTGAATTTAATATACGTCATAAACACACTAGATGTTTAATTGAACGAGTCTTTGGGAAATTGAAAGGAAGGTGGAGGTGTTTAAAGAAAGAACGAACTATGCATTACCAACCTCGTGTTGCTTCTCGTTTTTTGAAATGCTGTGTAATTTTACATGATGCTTCGATAATTCAAAGGTACTTATCTAATTTTTCTTTACTAATTGTTAAAACATAAATGTTGCTTCATTTTCTTTTACAGAGATCCAGCTTATGTTGCTCCTTTACCAAATCATCGCAATGACATAAATGATGATATTAATAATGATGACAATGTCAACACTACTGGTTTTGATTACAATGTGGAATTAGATGATGAATTAGATGAAGGTACTGAATTAAGAGAGATGATCGTACAAACTTATTGTACTGATAACTAAAATACATAAAAATATTATTGGGTTTTTATTAAATAAGTTTTTGAATTGCCTAATAACTATTTATAAAAAAAATGAATTGTTTAACGTGCTATACTTCTTATTAGGAAGTTTCTTGCACGGTGCCTCTCCTTCTTTAAACATTTTCCAACCGTCAATTCCTACAACTCATTTTTGCGAGAGACATGGATGTCGACTTTGTAATGCGTTCAAACTGTACCCGATTCCTATTATAGTCCAGGGAAACCATGATAAACCTGGGCAGTACAGCCGGCTTGCGCCTACCACTCGATACATGGCGTCGGTTGTCGGGATCGAACTCGAGACCTCCTGTCTCAAAGCCCGAACCGTTACCGCAGTGCCATATCGTTGGTCTCCTAATAACTATTTATATTTTATTAATAAAAATATTTGATTTATTTATTGGTACATAGTTTTTGTTATTTTTAAGAATACAGAGTAGAAAAAGGGGTCTGGTTAAACATCTTAAAACAACAATAACAATCAGTCTTGATTAAATTTTGTTGAATATTGAAAAATAGAAAAATTAACATCATATTCATCCTAATTATCCCCATTTCAATCAGTTGCTGGAATTATTTGTTGATAATTTGTATCAACAACTGCTTGATTATCAAATTTATCATAATTATAAACATCGTCATCAGCGGATTCATTTATTTGTTCATAATCTGCATAAAAAACTTTTTTATCATTAAAATTATCATAATTATCAACATCTTCATCAGCTACTTCATTTACTTGTTGATAATCTGTATAAGAAACTTTTTCATCATCAAATTTATCATAATTGTTCCGTCGGAAAGAGAGGTAAGTGAGAAGAGAGAGAGAGAGAAAAGGTAAAATTTATTTGAGAGAAAATAAAATGAAAATGCAAAATAAAATAGAAAATAAAACATACAACACACTGAGCTAGCGTGTCTAATCCTCTGACGGCACGAGTCAATGCCGACTAATTCCGCAGACTGACAACGTTTGCCATTAGAAAAATGTTGCAGTTTGAGGACAATGAGGATTAGGCCGCTGACCTCGAAGACCACCCAGTCTTTCGAGGAATAAAATAAAATAAATGTAAAAACATTTTGGAAATTTTGTCGGTTCCAAACGACGCTTGGCTACACCGGCGTCGTTTGGCCTTCTAGAATTTTCCAGAATTTTCATATACTAAGGCCCAGAAGCTGGATAGCTTCCTGGACCTTTTTTCAGTTTTCAGTTGCATTCGCAATCCCGTAGCCTACGGAACTCTCTCTTGTCACTTGCTCATACAAATAATCAACTTAAATAAATTCACAAATTAATAAAATGAATTTAAATTAATTAATTAATAAATTAAATAATAATATAAAAGTTAAAAAATAATTCAAATGACAATTATCAAAATTAAACGATAACAAACAAAAATTATTATTGTGTTGATTATTTAAATTACTTATCCTAAAATTCATTACCAGATATAAATCCCTTAACGGGCACTATATCCAACAATAATTATCATCATCTTCATCAGTTGCTTCATTTACAAGTGTGCTATTTATATAAGCAGATTTTTCTTCATCACATTTATTACTTGAACAGGCAGTAGATTCATTGGATATTCCTGCAATTTTTTCCAATGCTACTGCTATTCTTCTATGAATCAGAAGTTGTTTCTAAAAAAATGAACAAACACATTAATGAAATACTATCATCAATTGTTATAACAATGTTGATGTTGTCGATATGTTACCTTTTTCAAGTCTTCATATTCTTCAGAAATATTGGATATTTTAGATGTAGTAGATGCTCCAGATCCTGATAAATAAAATGCTTCTTTGATTAGTGGTCTTCTTTGTTTTTGAGAAGGTTTTAAATATTTATTTGGAGTTGAAGATAATACAGAATCGTCTTTGTTACATTCAAGTATTGATGGTTCACTCGAATGTCTTGGTGGATTCAGATCAGGATTCATTAACATTAGAAGATGAAATTGGGTCAAATCCAGACGGTAATACACCAGCAACTCCAAGAGTTGTTTGAAAACCAATCAACTCAGCCACTTTCCTCTCACTATGATTTAAATCTGGAACCGGTGGTGGATTTCTAGTTGTCCGTTGGTTCAATGAAATATTTTGTAATTTATCTCTCACTTTTAGCTTCATGTTTCTCCAAGAGTCTTTCAGTTGGTCAACAGTTTTTTGAGATAGTCCTTGGTCTCTAATTTTTTTAGCAAGATTATTCCAAACTGTTTTAGTAGTTACTTTATTCTCATAGCCAAGTTCTTGGTTGTTGGAAAATGCTTGATGTAACACCATGTAACAAACAATTTAAGTTGGTCCTCATTTGTTTTTTTTCCACAATTTTATCTTTAATTTTATCAGATTTCTTTCTAGGCTTACAAAAAAATAATGTTATATGTATATTTAATTCAATATTATATATTTAATAAATTATTCTATATTATAAGATACTAATAAAATAATAAAAAGCAACGTCAATATAACCACAGCTCATTATAATATAGTGCAAATGTAATAAATTAATAATACAATTGGTGTTCATCTATTAAATAATCAATATTAATATTTACATTATTACTTTTTTTTATAATCGAAGAATGTTCTGACTAAATGGTCATATAAAAATGTGGCCATCTAGTGACAATCAATGGAAGATTGATTGTCAACCATTTTTACTAATATTTTTCTCTCTCTCTAGCTCTTATTATTATTAGTAGTAGTCTTTAACAGCTCATCGACTCAACATATATTTTCAAGTGTAATTAATCCAACTCAATTTAGGTATTAAATAAATTAGTTATTAAATAATAAACGATTAGTGTTATTATTTATTTATGTGACTATTTAATCTAATGTGCTCAATAACTCCAAAGTAAACTCTCTACTCTCAACCTCCAACTCAAACCAATTACCACCTAACCTGATTAATACCTTCACACTATCCTGATTCAACTCTGCGATCCTATAAACTTAATAAAATTATAGTCCACCTGCTCCAACTCAAAACAAAGAATCTTATTGATTGACTTTGTTATTATTGTTTGTATAATTGATGTAAAAAGAACGAATATGACATGCAGCTACATTGACAATATAAACAATAACTTCGAAAAAAAATACACATAGTTTATCTTTGTCTTAAGGTTCATATTCTGTCTTTTAAAATATAAATGGTTAATATACAAAATTAAAATTATTTTTACAAATTTATTTTTAAAATAAAAAATTGTTTACCTTCTATAATTCCATCTTGTTTTATCTAATGTTTCTACTAACAATTTTAATAAATTAAATAAGAGTATACGATTTTTTTTACTTATTTTATGAAAGTTATTTTCTGTATAATTTTTTTCCCCGCTCACTTGATTTTCCATTTTGTAAGATGACAACTACAATTGACAATTACGATTGAGAAGGATACTTATTAATTTACATAATTTTTTGTTGTAGAATAAAATATACAGTATTTACACTCACACAAAATTGAAAAAAATATTTTCATGTAACAAAAAAGCAGCCACTATTTTAATATTTATATTTTATGTACAATTTTTCGGTTACAAAATTCCAGTTAAATTGACTCATTCGAAAATTTATTATCGAAGCCATTTGTTTATGTATAAAAAAAAAAAAATTTAATGATAAAAACGCATTTTTAAACACGTTTGCATACATAATTATTTGGAACTTTTTAATGCAGATTTTATTATATTTTTTTACACTTAATTTTTGTTAATTTCAACTAATTTTTAGTAATTTTTAGTAATTTTTAATAATTTTAGAGTAAATTGAGAAGCGATGCTCTAAAATACTTCCATAACAATAATAATTTTCATGACGTTGCAATGCGTTGCAACATACCATTATGGCAGCTTCACATGAAAGCAACAACAAGCGCCTTGATGTTTTTTTTATCGCGACGAACATTTCTTGTCGGCGAATCGTTATTGCGGGACCCACAATAACTCCCGCAATACGGGACCAATAATAGCACTCCAGGTCACGATGGATCGCTGTATGGTTCCCTGTACAAAATACTCATTTCATAGGTAGAATATTTTCTCCTACACTTATGATACTTGTGACGTCAGTATTTTCCTATAGTATAGTCGCAATGTAATATAGGCGTATGTAACACGTCCCCCGTGTTTAAGTCCATTAATTTAATATTAATGTATGCGTAATAATTATCTAAATAGGAAAATGAATTCCAAGTGTTTAATTAAATTAAATTACTATTAATGTACGCGTATTAATTGTTGAAAAAGGACGATAAGTCCTGCGTGTTTGAATTCATTAATTTGGTATTAATGTATGCGTATTAATTGTTAAAAAGGGCGATAAATCTCGCGTATTTAAATCCATTAATTTGATATTAATGTGTGCGTAATAATTTATTGAAACAGGGGAATAAATTCCAAATATTTAAATGAATTTATTTAATATTATTTATTGCTTTTTAAAGGGCTATATGTCCCCCGTGTTTAAGTCCATTAATTTAATATTAATGTATGCGTAATAATTATCTAAATAGGAAAATGAATTCCAAGTGTTTAATTAAATTAAATTACTATTAATGTACGCGTATTAATTGTTGAAAAAGGACGATAAGTCCTGCGTGTTTGAATTCATTAATTTGGTATTAATGTATGCGTATTAATTGTTAAAAAGGGCGATAATTCTCGCGTATTTAAATCCATTAATTTGATATTAATGTGTGCGTAATAATTTATTGAAACAGGGGAATAAATTCCAAATATTTAAATGAGTTTATTTATTATTTATGTATAAAATAATAACTGTCGCCAAGGGCTAATTAATTTACTATTAATTTACGCATACTAATTGTCGAAAAAGGACATCAAATCCTAAATATTCAAATCACTAATTTATTATTAATGTATGCGTGATAATTATCAAAAAAAAATTGGCATATCTTTCAAACAATTAAATTATTATTTATTTGTAATAAACTATTGTTGAAAAGGGAATTTCAATCCCAATCATTTAGACCAATTAAATTATTATTTAATTGTTGTTGAAAAAAAAGGACGTTAAATCCCCAAATATTCAATTAGAGTAAATTATTATTTATTTAAAGTAATTATCGTTGAAAAGAAAATTTAACCCTTCAACTAATTTAAATTATTATGTATTTATTATAATTATTGTTGAAAAGGAATTTTAATCTAAATGTTTAAATTAATTATTATTTATTTATAATAATTATTGGGAAAAAAGAGAATTTAATCCAAATATTTAAATTAATTATTATTTATTTATAATAATTATTGTGAAAAAGGAATTTTAATCCAAATGTTTAAATTGATTAATTTATAATTAACATGATGTCTGTTCGCACTCACTTACGTAGTTTGTTTGTTATTTATTATAATTATTATTGGTTTTAATATTCCTACAAGTATTATTTTAAATTGTTAGGTGAAGATTAATTGATTTATTTGGTACAGGCATATTTAAACAACTTAAGCCTACAATTAGTCATGCACTTTTTTCCATGCTGTTATTTTATTTTATTTTTCTTCTCTCTTTTCTTTTATTTGATCTTTTTTTTTTTGCGCCCGGATGTCGGCTATCGTAACGCTTACAAAAAGGGGTACTTTGACCGTGAGAGAAAAAAAAATTTAAAATTTGGGAAAACTCAAACAAACCCTTAGGTAGTAAAATAAAAAGATAAGAAGGGACCGGAAACATTAAAATAAAATTTTAATGTTTTTCCGAAGAAAAAAAAACTATTAAATTTTATTGCTCAGGGTCGTGTAGATTTGTGCAATTTTATCTGCCGACCATGGTAAGTTTTATTTGGTTTATTTATTTTATTTTATTTTATGTATTTTTCTCTCTTATATTTTTTTTTTTTTTTTTTTTTTAAAAAACGTAACTAATTTACCCCGGGAAAAACAATTTTATTTGCCGCCCTTAGTCTTTTTTTTTTTTTTTTATTTATTTTATTTTATCTCTCTTTTTTTTCTTTTTAAACAAAACGTAATAAATTTTTCTCTAAGAACGCGATAAAAAAAAACTTTACATTTCCCTTCTTTTAACAAAATTATTTATTTCGCCGACAAAAGAGACGCCGCGTTAGATTTTACCCCCCTAAAAAAAAATTTTAAACTTGTCTATTTTATTTTTCGCGCATCAACAAAAAAAAATTTCTTCTCCTAATTTTCCCGCGCGCGTAATTAATTTTCTCGGCCTAATTCTACCCCTCGCGTACGCGTTTTATCGTCTTGAAACCGGACGAGCCCCCATGAAATATCGTAGCCGGATCATTTATTAGACAACCAATATTGCCCTGTAAAATAATCCAACTAGATATGTATTTTAATTAACCCTGTTTTTCCTGCGCAGCAATGGCGCATAAGAATGGTAGGGAGACGGAAATGCGTAATGTAGCGAGAGGTAAAAAGGAACCTGAAAGATACGCGAAAATATAACACAATAAATGCGGTAGAAATAATTTTAAAGAACACTTGTAAATTCGGTAAAATCGTATAAATTGATTGTAAATTACGGAGTCAGAGACAAAATTAAGCCGACAATACTTGAGCCGAATATAGCGACATAAGCAATCCTTCGATAATTTCAAATATGCTTTGCTTTATTTCACTTCTGAACTTTTCTTTTCATTATTTGATGACGGCTTTTTGCGCCCGAGACGCCGCGTGACACGCCTGGTTATCAGTAATGATGTACAAAAATATATATGCATATATATATTTTATTAATTGAGTACAATGTAATATATAAAGTTTGGGTAAAACATTATACAATATGACTTTGGTAATACAATAAATGTTACTTTATTTTGGAATTTAAAATAATTATTATAAAAGACTTTTGTTTTATGTTAGTTCAATGACACTCGTAATTTTGTATAATTAAATATTTAATTGCTTGCCAAATAAATTTTATTCGCTCAATATTTTGTTTCGATGTGTCAATTCGCTTTAGCAATTTTACTCTGCGCGTAATTTACCATCTTTCGTAAGTTTAATTTAATTTCAATGTAAGTTTATTAATATTATTGAAACAAATTGATAAACAATAGTTTATTAATTTAGCCGTTTATGAAAATATTCTATTCTTTATATTTTTAAGTTAAAAATGTGAATACTGAACGACGATTATCCTCGCAATGATGCCTGCTTTCTCTCGTTCAATTTCATTTTCTTTTCAATACTATAAATCTTTATTTTCCAATTTCTTTGCTTCTTTAAACAAATGAGTGGTGTCGATCCTATATTTTTGATTCCGTCGATATCACTATTGTAACTAATTTATATTTACCTCTTCGTACTGCGGTATTATGCCTTATGTGCACAGCTCCTTAAATATGGCTCGACGATTCGTTAGATTTTATTTACCCTAATAAATATTTAAACTGCAGTGTCAAAATATTTTTACCGCCGCATAACAATAGTTATTTTACTTATTCCTGAAATTTTACCGAATTTTCAAATTTTTTTAATTATTATTTTTTGGCTACTAATTATTTACCTATAAAAATATTCTTATGCTTTTTATTTGAGAATTAATACCGTTATTTTATTACTATTAATAATCTATGAATATTTTGTTGTTATTTATAGATAAATTTTTATGAATGAAATATTTGAATTATACAAGTGTAAAACTGATCCAAATATTTGTAGCTCGTTTAGTTTTTGATGGATCTACACATTTTGTTATTTTAACCCTTGAATATAACTAAGCACATAGTATATGCATAATTGATATGGTATGGGAGCCTTGTAAATATTTTGCGTAACAAAATTTAAATGTACTAGAGAAAGAATTATTTACTTATTAGTAAAAAAATGTAGTGAAAGATTCTCAAATATTTGATTTTATTAATTGATGAAATGATCGTGAAGAATGTACAATAAAAAATCAAATATTTGAGAATAAACTTGCACTGCATTTTGTTTGGTTATAATACAAATTAAAAATAGATTCTTTAGTCAATTGTTTTTTGAGTAAAGCATTTTACAGAATGAAATTTTTGTTGCTAGCTTTAAATATAATTTACAAGATATATTTTACATTTACTTTTGAATTGTTTTCAATTTATATTGAATAAATTTTCATGTAGTAGCTATAACGTAGATTGTATGTATATTATTCGAAATTTTTATTTATTCGCGAAAGCATAACTCAAAATATTAACTATTATAAATTGATGTGGTCCATCAATAAAACTAAACAGATACAAAATCTTTTTCAATTTATCAGTTTTTTAAACACTTGTATAATTCAAATATTTCATTCATAAAAAATTTAATCTATAAATAACAACAAAATCTTTTTACTATAACATTATTAATAAATTAATAAAAGATAACTAAATTATTAATTCTCAAATAAAAATAATATTTTAAAGATAATTTTTTATAAATTATAAATAATTCTAATCAGTATTAACCAAATAATAATTAATCGATTGAAATAAAAGTTTAGAAAATTTTTGAATGAAATATTTCAGAATAAAAAATAACTTTTTAATTATAAAATAAATAATACTATGATTATGTAATGTCCGGCGGTAAGCCGCACTAATTTTTTTTATTTTCCTTTCTATTATTATAAATATTAAATATTCAGGGTACTTTTTAATACCCCTAGCTCCATCTTACAGATCGTCAAGTTACAATATTTAAGGGAGCTAGAGGTTTTGCACCCCCAACAAACCACTTGAGCTGGCACTATTGTCAAGCGCATCTACCGCCAATTTTATTTTGGAAAATTAAATATAAATTAATACAATGAGTGATATCGACAGAATCCTAAAAATATAGGGATTCTCTCGGTACCACTCATGTCATAATTAGACAAGTAGAAGTAATTTTAATTAAAGTTGGAAAATCGTAAGATTTTCCTCAACCAATAGGAAATAGTCGACAGAAGGAAAGTGGAATTGGACCAAGGAGGAAAACCGAACATCCCCGAAGGATCCCCACCTACCCTTACGTTCTGAGGGCATCGAGCGAGATCGATCGCTAGATCTCGGTCACTCGGTCAGAGTTAGTTCCTTGACCTACACCAGCTCTTCCAGCTCTAACTAGCATAGGCACTTTGCCTCGTCGCATTTTAATTGCTCTAAAAAACTTAGAATATTTTCTATAAATCAGCACAACTGTAAGTTATATTTATTCAATACTGTATTGATTATTTTATCAATTTATTGTTTCAATAATATTTAAGTAACATTTGGTTACTTAAATCAGTAATTGAAATTCATTAAATCACTTACAAATTGAACTTGAAATAAATTACGACCGCATGGTCTAAAATTTTCGTGCTTGAGTAAATTAAATTTAAAGCACGTATTGTGGTGCATTTTCTAATCAAATAAATATTGAATAGAATAAATTACATTTTTGCGATAATAAATAATCAATTATTTATTTAAAATAATTAAATATTTAATTATACAAATTTACGACCTCGTGGTCAGCCATTCAACAGTGAATACAATTTATAAAATACAGTGAAAAGTCTTGTATAATAATTTTATTTTAAATTCAAATAAAAGTAACATTTATTGTGATTTTATTGTAAAGTCAGTGCTACGTTCATGTCTACAATTTGACATAATTTAATCGTCGATCACATACAACCAACTTGTATAATTACATTGTACTACAATTAAATAAAATATATATATATATATATATATATTTTTGTACATCATCACTGGCGATATTGTAACCAAGCCAACCTGCCAATTTTGCGAGCGTCTCCTAGGTCAAACCAAGCTACACGCCGTCACTAGATTGCTAGATTAAATCACCGTCTATGAATGTAAGTACTTTTCTTTAAATAAATTTTGTTCAGTGTTTGTTCTGTGAATTTATGACAAGTGTAAAAATATTAATATTGTAAAAGCCAAGCGTCATCGTAGCGTCAATGTAGAGTCAGTGATTTGATTAATTAATCGACTGGATTGCTTCTCAATCCCGTCGCTTGTATTTCGGCCGTCATAATTTGAATATTAATCGGGTAACTCGCGATTTTAATATTTCTCTGTCTCTGACTCCGTCACGACCGCATGGCTTAGGTTCTCTCTTTTCGACGCGACGCGCGAGTAAAATTTAATTGGGTTACATATTTTTATAATTGTTTTTGTATCGTATTTTCATGTAATAACAACAGGGTAATTTACAAATAAATTGTGCTCCGATTTTTACCGAATTTACAAGTGTTCTTTAAAATTATTTCTACCGCATTTATTGTGTTATATTTTCGCGTATCTTTCAGGTTCCTTTTTACCTCTCGCTACATTACGCATTTCCGTCTCCCTACCATTCTTATGCGCCATTGCTGCGCAGGAAAAACAGGGTTAATTAAAATACATATCTAGTTGGATTATTTTACAGGGCAATATTGGTTGTCTAATAAATGATCCGGCTACGATATTTCATGGGGGCTCGTCCGGTTTCAAGACGATAAAACGCGTACGCGAGGGGTAGAATTAGGCCGAGAAAATTAATTACGCGCGCGGGAAAATTAGGAGAAGAAATTTTTTTTTGTTGATGCGCGAAAAATAAAATAGACAAGTTTAAAATTTTTTTTTAGGGGGGTAAAATCTAACGCGGCGTCTCTTTTGTCGGCGAAATAAATAATTTTGTTAAAAGAAGGGAAATGTAAAGTTTTTTTTTATCGCGTTCTTAGAGAAAAATTTATTACGTTTTGTTTAAAAAGAAAAAAAAGAGAGATAAAATAAAATAAATAAAAAAAAAAAAAAAAAAGACTAAGGGCGGCAAATAAAATTGTTTTTCCCGGGGTAAATTAGTTACGTTTTTTTAAAAAAAAAAAAAAAAAAAAATATAAGAGAGAAAAATACATAAAATAAAATAAAATAAATAAACCAAATAAAACTTACCATGGTCGGCAGATAAAATTGCACAAATCTACACGACCCTGAGCAATAAAATTTAATAGTTTTTTTTTCTTCGGAAAAACATTAAAATTTTATTTTAATGTTTCCGGTCCCTTCTTATCTTTTTATTTTACTACCTAAGGGTTTGTTTGAGTTTTCCCAAATTTTAAATTTTTTTTTCTCTCACGGTCAAAGTACCCCTTTTTGTAAGCGTTACGATAGCCGACATCCGGGCGCAAAAAAAAAAAGATCAAATAAAAGAAAAGAGAGAAGAAAAATAAAATAAAATAACAGCATGGAAAAAAGTGCATGACTAATTGTAGGCTTAAGTTGTTTAAATATGCCTGTACCAAATAAATCAATTAATCTTCACCTAACAATTTAAAATAATACTTGTAGGAATATTAAAACCAATAATAATTATAATAAATAACAAACAAACTACGTAAGTGAGTGCGAACAGACATCATGTTAATTATAAATTAATCAATTTAAACATTTGGATTAAAATTCCCTTTCAACAATAATTATTATAAATAAATAATAATGATTAATTTAAATATTTGAATTAAATTCCCTTTTTTCCCAATAATTATTATAAATAAATAATAATTAATTTAAACATTTAGATTAAAATTCCTTTTCAACAATAATTATAATAAATACATAATAATTTAAATTAGTTAAATGGTTAAATTTCCTTTTCAACGATAATTACTATAAATAAATAATAATTTACTCTAATTGAATATTTGGGGATTTAACGTCCTTTTTCAACAACAATTAAATAATAATTTAATTGGTCTAAATGATTGGGATTGAATTTCCCTTTTCAACAATAGTTTGTTACAAATAAACAATAATTTAATTGTTTGAAAGATATGCCAATTTTTTTGATAATTGACACGCATACATTAACAATAAATTAGTGATTTGAATATTTAGGATTTGATGTCCTTTTTCGACAATTATTATGCGTAAATTAATAGTAAATTAATTAGCCCTTGGCGACAGTTATTATTTTATACATAAATAATAAATAAATTCATTTAAATATTTGGAATTTATTCCCCTGTTTCAATAAATTATTACGCACACATTAATATCAAATTAATGGATTTAAATACGCGAGAATTATCGCCCTTTTTAACAATTAATACGCATACATTAATACCAAATTAATGAATTCAAACACGCAGGACTTATCGTCCTTTTTCAACAATTAATACGCGTACATTAATAGTAATTTAATTTAATTAAACACTTGGAATTCATTTTCCTATTTAGATAATTATTACGCATACATTAATATTAAATTAATGGACTTAAACACGGGGGACATATAGCCCTTTAAAAAGCAATAAATAATATTAAATAAATTCATTTAAATATTTGGAATTTATTCCCCTGTTTCAATAAATTATTACGCACACATTAATATCAAATTAATGGATTTAAATACTCGAGATTTATTTCCTATTTAACAATTATTACGCATACATTAATACCAAATTAATGAATTAAACACGGGGACATATAGTCCTTTTTCAACAAGCAATACATTAATATTAAATAATTTAATTTAAATATTTGGAATTTATTCCCTGTTTAGATAATTATTACGCATACATTAATATTAAATTAATGGACTTAAACACGGGGGACGTGTTATATAGCCCTATGAGAATTATCGCCCTTTTTAACAATTAATACGCATACATTAATACCAAATTAATGAATTCAAACACGCAGGACTTATCGTCCTTTTTCAACAATTAATACGCGTACATTAATAGTAATCTAATTTAATTAAACACTTGGAATTCATTTTCCTATTTAGATAATTATTACACATACATTAATATTAAATTAATGGACTTAAACACGGGGGATATATAGCCCTTTTAAAAGCAATAAATAATATTAAATAAATTCATTTAAATATTTGGAATTTATTCTCTTATTTCAACAATTATTACGCACACATTAATACCAAATTAATGTATTTAAATACGTGGGATTTATTGTCCTTTTTTAACAATTAATACGCATACATTAATAACAAATTAATGAATTAAACACGCAGGATTTATCGCCTTTTTCAAACAATTAATACGCATACATTAATAATAATCTAATTTAATTAAATATTGGAATTTATTTTCTATTCAATAATTATTACGCAAACATTAATATCAAATTAATGGATTTTAAACACGAGATATATTGCCCCTTTTTAAAAGCAATAAATAATAATAAATAAATCATTTAAATATTTGAATTTATTCTCTTATTTCAACAATTATTACGCAAACATTAATATCAAATTAATGGATTTTAATAATTTATTGCCTTTAGCAAAAATTAATTACGCATAATTAGGTAATAAATAAATTCATTTGAAATATTTGAATTTATTCTTTTATTTCAACAATTATTACGCAAACATTAATATCAAATTAATGGATTTTAATAAACGAGATTTATTGCCTTTTCGCAAAAAATTAAATACGCATAATTAGATAATAAATAAATTCATTTGAATATTTGGAATTTATTATTTTATTTCAAAATTATTACGCAAACATTAATATCAAATTAAATGATTTTAATAAACGAGATTTATTGCCCCAAATTAATGAACTTTAATAAGCGAGACTTATTGCCCTTTCGCAACAATTAAATACGCATACATAAAGAATAAATAATACTATGATTACATGCATAAAATAAAATTTTATAAATATAAAATTGTTATAAAATTTCTCAAATAAAAAGTTTCTATTGCAATTTTTGAATCAAAAATAATCTACAAAAAAATAAATTTATAGTATTATAATAGTTGAATTATAATTATAAATGAATAATTACCAAAGAAAATTTTTTATGAAATTAAAATCAATTAAAATAGAAAAAAATAGTAACAAATAATAATCGGTTAAAAATATGTGAATAAATTGAAAGAAATTATTATGAATAAATTATAATTATAATTATATAGTCCTAATAAAATATAATAATTTAGACAAAAATGATTTTAAAATAAAGAATGATAGTCTAAAAAACTTAATCATATTTGAAATAAAAAAAAAATAAAAGAAAAGTATACCACTTATAATAGTTATACTTTAGAATTCAAATGCTGGGAGGTAGATTTGAAACATACGAAAACTACTATGTGACTTAGTATAGTAGAGCTTCATCGAATGACAGCTGAGTGTACACTTTAAATGCGCATGGTTATTTTAGCTAAAGTTTGAATGTAGATAGGTTATTTTTATGTAAAGTATTAATTGTTTTTTTATTTCTATTTTTTTATTTATAATACATATACGTTTAGTTCATAATTCTATTAAAAAATATTTTTTACCAGTGTCAATAATTTGACTTTAAGAATTAATTTTTTTAAATAAATTGTATATGGAATATATTAATGTAAGAACAGTAACATTCAAAATCATTTCTTCTTTGACTGTGTATATTCGAATATAATAATATAATAAAGTTGTTCTCATTATAAAATATTTATGATATAAAAAATTATTGATTCAGTAGGTATATTCTTTGAACTTTAAAAATTAATTGTTGAATCCAACTTTCATTTATAAAAAATATCAATGTAACAATAAAGATAATAATTTTTTTCTCTGAGTAGTTATACTTAAATATATAAAAAAGTAAATATTTTATTCACTACCTATATTTTCAACTATAAAAAAAAATAATTTACTCATTTTAATTATATATAATGAAATATATTCATGTTACAATAGAATCGCTAATATTTAAAATATTTTTTCTTTGAGCGTACATATTTAAATAAATATGAAAAAGTAGTTTATCCAATAGTCGTTATAAATTAGAATGTTAAATTGAGCGTAGTTTTTGGTAATGTTTATTTTTCTAGTTCAGTTTACTTGTATATTTTTCATGAGCATGGCATTTGTAAAAATAATAAAATCAGTGTAAGCTATACTAAGACGTAGTACTAATTATTATTTTGTTATAGATGAAAAACAACAACAAATAAATACAACAGACGCTTGAACCTATTAAAAGAATTCTGTTTCATTCAAAAACATTAAACGTAAGGAGATTGGTGAAGCAATGCGTGATGGAAGTAAAAACTATATGTTTATTACTCATCGGAAAAATAGAAGTTACTGTGGTTGGAAATACAACAGAAGAAGTAATGGAAAAAGCCAGTATAGAGATGATGGATAAAATAAAGATGTTAATTAATAAAGACGAAAATGAAAATCAACACCCAATAAGAAATAAAATGATAGTTACTTGGGTATAATCCTGTTTCAGTATTGAACGAATACTGTCATAAAAAAAATTCATTTCCAAAATATGAACAATTAAATTGTGAAGGTCCACAGCATGATCCATTATTTACAATAAAAGTAACTTATCCGATCCGTTATCCACTCAATCAAGTTACTATGCAAGACTATAGCTCTATTGCATCAGCTCGAACAAAAAATGAAGCAAAAAAAAAAGCTGCTCATTTAGCATTAACAAAAATTAAAAAATTAAATCAAGAACCAAAACCTTGTCCACCTCCAATACCTATCAAGTATTTGAATTCAAATGCATAATCAGATTAAAATGTATCTGCTTGAATGAATTATCGTAAAATGTTTCATTATTTTTTTTCTGTCATTTAAAAAATTTTTTATTTTAGAAATATTTTTTTTTTTTAAATATGTTAGTGATAGTTAATGAAAGATTTTTCAAATATTAGATATCTTTTAATGTAAAGAAAGAGAAATAAATATTTTTTCAAATACAATTGTAAAAAAATATTAATATTAATGTTTTTTAGAATATTGAAAATAATTTTGATATCAAATAAAGATATAAAAATTAACTGTAGTAAATTGTTTACTTTTATTTTAGTTATTTTTTATTTTAGTAATATTTTTTTTTTTTTGGAATTATGTTAGTGAATGATTTTTCGAATAATAAATATCTTTTAATGTGAAGAAAGAAAAATAAACTTTTTTACAATTGTATTTGAAAAAATATTAATAATGTTTTTAAAATATTAAAAATAATTTTGATATCATCAGGTAAAAATATAAAGATTATAACTGTAGTAAATTGTTTTCTTTTTCAAATATTACTTGTAGTTTTTTTATATTGAAAATAAATTTTTCA
Organism: Aphidius gifuensis; assembly: GCF_014905175.1. NCBI lineage: Eukaryota > Metazoa > Arthropoda > Insecta > Hymenoptera > Braconidae > Aphidius > Aphidius gifuensis. The sequence goes on along the minus strand of NC_057789.1, from coordinate 10,979,542 downwards.
TTTATAAAAAAGTAAAACTGGATTACTTACAATTGTAGTTAATTGTTTCTTCAAAAAATATAAGTAAATGTTTTCAAATCAAATAAAGATATAAAAATTATCGCTGTAGTAAATCGTTTCGAGAAGATATTAATATATGTTTTTAAAATATTAGAAATAATATTTTTTAATATAAATAAATAAAAAACGTAATAATAATAATAAGTGTAACAATTTTTTTTTTTTGAAATATTAGTAAGTGTTTATGAAAAATTAATAATAATAATAATTATAACTATCTTAAATTTATTCTTTGGTAAATATTACTGAATTGTTTTAAAAATTAAAAATATATTAAATTCATTCTTTAGAAAATATTAATGGATGGTTTTAAAAAATTGAAAAAGAAAATTATAAATATAGTAAATTTATTCTGAAAATATAAGTGAATGGTTTTGAAAAATTGAAAAATAAAATTATAATTATAGTAAATTTATTTTCTAAAAATTATTAGAAAATTGTTTTGAAAAAGTAAAAATAAAAATTATAAATATAATAAATTCTTTCTTCCTTCAAAAATTATTAGTGAATGGTTTTTCATTATAAAAATTATAAAATAAATATTTTACGATTTTACTAAAAAAGTTAGAACAAAATTAAAATAAAAGTTTACAATGTTGAATATTAAAAACTTAATATGTCTTGATTCTAATTTTTTAATACTTTGAAAATTATAAGTTTGAAGTGAATATACTTGAACAAATAAAAAATTACATATTAAACATTTCATGAATTGAACAATTGTTGATAATAAAGTAATACAAGTAAAATAATAATTATAAAATAATTGTTTAATTTTAAACTTGTAAATAATAAACCTGAAGAATCATAAAATAATGAAACATGTTTGATATTAAATCAAACAATGACAGCTGCTCGACATAAGTTCTTTAACAAATCATTATTTCGGTTATTGACTTTTCTTTTTAACAAATGTGAATGGAAGGTAGTATAAATAGAAATGTATAATAATTTTTTTTTTTTACGCTGGTATATTTATAAATATATTTTAATTTTTTTCAATATATGTTCAGATAAAATGCTCATATTTATTTCTAACGTATAAATAAGGAATTTATTTTCAAATGACAATTGTGTTTGGTTTAATTCTTGTATTACTTTTTTGATTATATATATATATATAAATCGGTGTGTCGGTAATATCAGTTTTTCTTGAGATAATTAATCTGTAAAAATTTATTGTTTTTTATTTTAATTTCGTACAACATCTAAATTAGGGTATGAAAGTATTATGTCGGTAAGATCAATTTCTCTTGAGAGTAATAATTTATAATAATTTATTGTTTTTCATTTTGTAAAATATTTAAATTAATATATGGAATATTATGTTGGTAATATCAATTTCTCTTAACAAGTAGTTTATAAAAATATTTTTCTTCATTTGATTTTTTAAAAAATTTAAATTACTCTATGAAAATATCATGTCTATAATATCGATTTCTTTCAAGTGTGAATATTGTTTTTTCTTATTTAATTTTTCATTACATAAAAATGATATCAATTTCTCTCATGTAAAGATGAGTCATTTTAAGAATAACAGATGTTTTTTTTTTTCTATTCAAATTTTTATAAAGCATTTAAATTAAGAAATTTACAAAGTAAAAACAGTGAATTCTTTTTCCAAATATAAGAATTAATTTCATTTTGAATTTTGTAGATATGATAATAAATATATCTCAATTATAATAATAACAATAAATATAATATAACAAAAAAATAATCGTAGGGAATTTTATTTTCACCTTTTAATTACTTCATTCAAAAAAATTATTTCATTCAAAAATACAAACAAGTGAATACACGTTGCGTGTGTGTGTGTGTGTCTGTAAATATTTCCCATACATATCTATCAGAAAAGAAAAAATAATTGTTAAAAAGAATAATTAAGAATATTCAAATATATAATAACAATCACATTCTTCAGTATCAGATTAAATTTCATTTTTTATTGGACTTTGATATTAAAGTAAAGTTTGAATTAAAATATTTATCAATTATAGTTTTTTTAAAATTATGTAATACATGTTTGATAACTTGTAAATACATATTATTATTGATAGTCGATCTACTTAAAAGGGATAAAATACATATTTAACCATAGGTGTGTAAGTACATCTATACATGAATTATATGAAAGTAATCATGAAAAACATAAATTTGTACAATATATACGCCCCTGACTACACAGTATATACACTCCTGAACCTTATACACTTACCTCTCATAAACTACTATAGACATTTAGTTGTGTTTTTCGTCGCATGGTGCGTACAAGTATCTTCCGACTTTATTGAGGGATGGCACATATACACAAAGTCATATGATAAAAATTTAAAAATATTAAAATAATAAAAAAATATCAGATATGTAATAATTATTTTATCTAAATGAAAAATATAGTTTGGTGAGGTAACTCTATTAATAATCATCTTAATGATATTGAATGATGAAGCATTTCAGAATATCAAAATAATAATAACATAATTATTATATTTGAATTATAGACCTAGTTCATAAAGAGCTCACTTTGATGCTTATAAATAATAATAATATCAATAATAATGATAATAATAATATTAAATGATAATAAACTCCAATGTATTCAAAATAAAAATAACATTATTTATACCCATATTTACATTGATAAAAGTAAAAATACGATAATCATAATAATAATAATAAAATAATAAATTAAAAAATATTGAAATGATATTACATATATAGTTATTGTTATATTTAAATTATAGCTCCAGTTAAAAAGATAACTTTCATAATAATAAAATAATAACAATAAAATATTCATCGAATAATAATAGGAATAATGTTAATAATATTATTTAAATAGTAGAGAGAGTTTGGAAATAATAATAAGTATTTAAAGTATCATTGAATAATATCTTATTAATGTTAAGTGTCATTTACCGATGTCTTAACTCTTATAAAAATATTTCAAAACATTTGTGTTCTACATTCAAAAATATGTAAACAACCATATGGGTCCCCATGCCTTATACTACAGTGACAGTATATCTATATATTGTTCATGCTTTTTTGGGTGCGTGCGCATGAATTTAAAAGTCAGTTGCTGCTTTGCTTGCATGTCACATAGATATATTAGTATCCATTGGAACTTCTATGTCAGATGTACAGTAGTATATAATATGACAATAATAAAATAAACAGTAAAGTCATTCAATAATAAAAAATTAATTAAATTTTTAAATACATGGGTATATGAAAGAATTTTCTTATGAAATAACAAGTGCATTTAATAAAGATATTCGAATCATAGGGTTGTTTATAATAAGGGTTGTTCAATAATTTTCCATTAATATCAATGTTTAAATAATAAGGGTTGTTTATGAAATAATGTTCGTATATACGAATACACAGAGTCTGATTTGAACACTAGCACTACAAACATGGCCGCCCTACACGAACACATACTTGACTTACACACATTCTCCATCCAAACTTCTGTTGGGTCTTTTGCTGCCGCTGGAGCGCTATAGACACTTTACAGAACATGGTTGCACTACACTCACACATATTTGGCTCACACACATTTTCCATTCACTGCTGACACTTTTGCTTGTAGTCTGCTTGCACCTATGCGCGCGCACACATCACAAAATAATATTTAAAAAAAAAAAATAATATTATTATTCATATATATATACATACGTACATATATAAATAATAATAACAATAAATAAATAATAAAAAAATATATATGTAATAAAAAAATAATTATAATAATAATAATAATAAATAATAATAATAATAATAATAATAAATAAAATAATAGGGGTAGTTTTTTAAGGGTAGTTTTTTTGAGGGTACTTTATCAGGGTAGTCGCGTATGGGCCCCGCGGAGTTTGTTGGTGCTCGAGGGGGGAACGCGAGCAAGCGGCACAGAGGGAAAGAGGGCAGGTAAAAAAACGACTCCCAAAACCGGTTTTTTCGTGGATCGTATACCATTTAACAGCACGCTGCCCGCTATCTCTCCCTATACTCTACTTTCGGGGATGTTCGGTTTTCCTCCTTGGTCCATTTCCACTTTCCTAATGTCACTTATTTCTTATTGGTCGAGGAAAATCTTATGATTTTCAATCAGTAATCAAAATTATTCCTAGTCATTTAATTATGACATGAGTGGTATCGAAAAAATCCCTATATTTTTAGGATTCTGTCGATATCACTCATTATCAGAGCCGGGAAGTTCGTCTGTTATTTCAGCTTGCCGTAAATACCATGGCAACATGGTGAAATATAGTTTAAAAAAAAGACGATCTGAACCTCGTACATGGAAAAAATGGCCTTATTTTTTTTGGCCTCTTAAAAATGGCCCTTTAAAATGGCTTTTTATTTTTGGCCTCTTAAAAATGGCCTTAAAAAATGGCCTCTTAAAAATGGCCTCAAAAAATGGCCAAAAGAGGCCAAAAACATAAGGCCATTTTTTAAAGCCATTTTTAAGAAGCCAAAAAAAAAAAAAGGCCGTTTTTTGAGGCCATTTTTAAGAGGCCAAAAATATAAGGCCATTTTAAAGGGCCATTTTTAAGAGGCCAAAAAAAATAAGGCCATTTTTTTCATGTACGAGGTTCAGATCGTCTTTTTTTTAAACTATATATCACCATGTTGCCATGGTATTTACGGCAAGCTGAAATAACAGACGAACTTCCCGGCTCTGCTCATTATATCAATTTATATCTAATTTTCATTATAAAAATTGGCGGTATATACGCTTGGCAATAGTGCCGGCTCAAGCAAAATGCTGGAGGTCCAAAACCTCTGGCTCCCTTAAATATAATATATTTACGCTCTGTAAGATGGTGCTAGGGGTATCAAAATGCACCCTGAATAGTAATTTCAATAATTGAATAATGAAATTGAAAAAGTTGATGCGGCTTACCGCCGGACATTACACTGCAATATTCATTATTATTCATTTACTTCTTTTCAATCTTTTACTATCCAAAAGGTCTTTAGAAGTGACTTAAACCACATTCTTTTTTTTATAAAAAAAAAACGCTTATTCATTTATTGTCACGTTTCTCATTGGGTCCTCAGAAGTTCTGATATCGGACTTGTTTTAAAAAAAAAGTTCACAGTTATTCCATTGATTGTAGTGTTCCTCAAAAGGTCTTTAGGAGTGGCATACTGTCAGGGCACCAGTACTCGGACAGTAGAAGCGTAGTTCAGACTATTTTAACTATAAAAAATATATTGAAAGAAAAAAAAAACTTCATGAGCATTTTTAAATTCTTTACAATAATACCTTTCATTTAAAAAAAAAAACCGGTATAAATTATGAATTCAATGAGAAATTAATTAATTAAGAAATTATTCAATCTTTCCAGTATCAGGACATCTAATATATAGGGGAAAGCGGGGCAAAATGGAACACCCAAAAAAATATTTTGACTCATATTTTTTTTCATTTTTTCGTCATTTTTCGATTAAAAAAGCCGGAAAAAAATAGATGCAATAAAAAAAAAATTTTTTTGGAAATTTTTTGAGCATTTTTTTAAGAACAAAGAAAATTATTTTTTATATGTTTTTTTTGTTCGTCGATAATTTGGTGATAAATTAATTTGAAAGCAATTGTTCGTAATTATACATGAAGAGAAATAAAAAAAAATCAATTTTTGTGATTAATATCACATTTTATTAAACAACAATAAATAAATTTATAATAATAATTTTTTTGTTTAATTTTTAAAAATTATTTATGTTTTTTTTATTAATAGGTGAGAAAAACTAATCGGAAAATACTATTGTCATACATCGATTTATATTTTTTCCTTAAGTGTTCCATTTTGCCCCGCTTTCCCCTATGAGAACCAGTCGTTGCAAGCATTAGGTACCACTTTTCAGGCAGGAAAAAAAATATCAACGTCGAACAAGTTTAGGTTATGTTTGGCAACGTTGTCCGTTTTACTAGTTGTTATTAGTGTCCAGGTACTGGTCCCACATACAATTGAAGCTCCCTAGTAGTCAGACTTTATAAAAATTAATGTCAAACACTTAAATTAATTATACTCGATAAACGCAGAAATTGATGATTCAATTAGTAGCAGTCACTCCTACACCAACTCACAGTACCCTCTAAAGCCGTTTGAGTGTCACATAATTTCATTCTACCTTTAATATTTTCAAAAAAATATTTCTATTTATAAAAAAAAAAAAATCTGTTCAAATTGAAGAATATAAGACGTAGAAATATTTTTAAATAATTGTTTGAATTTTAAATTAAAATCGGCATCATTGCTGAATAACAGCCAAGTATCCGACTACTAGGGGGTGTCCAAGTACTGGTGCCATGACAATAAACAAAATTCTTTTTTTTTTTTCTGAAAAACTTATTCATTTAATGCCATATGTCTTAATAGGTCCTGAGAAATTCTGATTTCTGACTTTTTTTATTGAAATAAAATTTATAGTTATTCTATTTATTGTAGTTATTTATTTATTGTAGTGTTCCGCAAAGGGTCTTTTGAAGTAACATAAACCGCACTTTATTTTATAAAAAAAAAAAAAAAAACTTATTCATTTATTGCCATGTGTTTCAATGGGTCCTGAGAAGTATTGATTTCTGACTTTCTTATTGAAAACAAATTCACAGTTATTTTTTCTGTTGTAGTGTTCCTCAAAGGGTCTAAAGAAATGCCAATGACCAATTTCTTTTTTGATATAAAAAAAATTTGTGTGTTAGCAGTACGCGCGAGGGAAGTGAAACTTCTTCCACAGTCTGTCAAGATATTTGTAACGATTTCAATAATATCAACAATCAATTAATTAATGATGATAATGATGATATTATTGATGATATTAATAATACTGATATCGTTCATAGAATAATTAATGACATCAATATGATATTCATAATAATAATATCAATCATATTGATAATATTCAAAATATAAATATTGATAATATTATTAATATTATATCGTTATTGATATTATTATTATTATTATTAATATTATTATTAATACCATTGATATTATAAATTTTGAATATTATTAAAACTATTTTTAATATTACTATTATTCATTAAATTATTGTTATTGTTATTCATACTGTAAATGATAATAACAACAACAATAATTTCAAAAATATTATCAATTATTAACAATATTATTGATATTAATAACAATATCTATAATAATAATAATAATAATAATATTCGAAATATAAATACTAATATTTACTAATATTTATATTTAAATATTATTAACAGTACTATTATTATTCTTATTATTCTTATTAATATTATATCGATATTAATAATATTAATATCAATGATTTTATTATTATCGATGATATTATTGGAATTTATTATTGTTTTTATTATTCATACTATGAATTAATTTATATATTAATAATATTATTATGAATAACAATTACTTCAATAATATTATATAGAATCATAATGTCAATAATATTTTTGATAACATTATAAATTAGAAAACCCTAGGAAACCATTAGGAAACCATAACAAAAAAACCTGTGAACACCACCCCCCTGCCACCCATAATATTGACTTTTGAATTTTTTTCGCATTTTTCCCGTAATCAGCGTATTTTTTCCTGCAAGTACACTGTCGCATATCCTATCATTATCAAACACGGTGTATATTAGTAATAGTATAAATGATATTAATTATATTAATAATAACATTTTTAATAATAATATTTAAAATAGGAACACTAATAATTATCAATATTTACACTTGCATATTAATGTCAGTATTGATATAATTATTGTCAATATTATATCGATATTATTATTAATATTATATGATGATATTATTGAAATTATTGTTGTTATTTTTATTTATACTATGGTTATAGATGTTAATATTATTATAAATAATAATAATATCAATAAAATATTAGTAATAATATCAATGGTGTATTTACCATATTTATAATAACGCTGCAAACCGATCAGCTACACTATTGGCAACGCACACACACATCTCCTGTCTCGCTCGTGGCCACTCTCTCACTCACTCACTCTCATTAGTTATATGGGCAAACGCTTGCTCGGTCTGAGCATTCGCTTGCGCCGAGCGTTGGCTCGCTCCGACCGTTCGCTTGCACCGAGCGTTAAATGGCCGACACACTGTTTTTTTTTCACTACCCTGCGTAAAAAAAAAAAAAAATTTATGCGTGTTGCGTACAATTGTACAATTATTTGACTCAGGATACCATAGTTTTTCCCTCTAGATACCAGGCTACCAACGCCATGGGTTGGTAACGCTGTCACCAGGGAATGTCCTGCCTATTTCATTGACATAAAATTTTAACTGATCAGCCGAAATTCTGCAAAATTAATTGCACTTAAATCTTTAATGGAATATTTTTTTGGTAATTTAGAAATAAAAATTTAATAATATCAACTTAGGTTGATTTTTAAATTGAATATTTGTTTTATATACTTTGTGAATGTATACATTCATAATAGGTAGTTTTGAATTAAGATAAAAAATTAAACTTACTACAAATTATCTATTGATTCATTTTCGGGCAAATCATTTGTTAATTTATCAATCTCGTACTGGATTATATACCGTGTTATTTGGTCGCGAGCTGTAGGTAATAAGAATCTTTTCGTTGAATCTATATTCTTCAGCCTCATACAAATGCTTGATAATATCGATCTGCCTTTAGAATCCCTATTTAAAATCGAATATAATTTTAAAACAATGAATAATAAAAAACATTTTATTTTTAGTTTGCCAAGAAAAAAAAATCATTGAAAAATACAATAGAATGAATAAATGAATTGATGAATTTATTCTACAAAATGATATATGTACCGTAGCTTTGTTGATTTCTTTAATCGAATTTGTTGGTGTACTTGTTGGTGTAACTAATGAATTATTATCGTTGATATTTTCTATTGCCAATGAAGCTGTTGGTGTTGGACTTTGTATTGGCGATGTAGCTAATAGTGATGTACTCTGTACTAATGTTGTTGCTGATTGCTGTGATACTCTTGTTTACTTGATAAGGAAAATACTTATCAAGTATACGAACAATAATTTATCACTTTTAGAACTATTTTCACACAAACAATATTATTGCTTTAATCACTGGCAGTTATATATTCACAGTCAGGTGCAACGTATACGTCATAATACTCGTCCATTTTTGGCCACTCCAAAATGTCGTGAAGACTTGATATTGCCAGATGAATTTAAAGAAACGTGGAAGGGTGATCAATTTTTATTACATGATAGTGGTGGCAAGAATAGATTTTTAATTTTCTCATGCGAAAAAAATTTAAATTATTTAGCTAAACGTTCAACTATATTGTGTGATGGTACTTTTTTTTGTGTACCTAGTATTTTCGCTCAGTTATATTCGATACATGGTTTAAGTCAATGCGGTAAAACTCTACCGTTAGTCTATATTCTAATGCCCAATCGTCGTTACTCGACTTATATAAATGTTTTAAATGCTTTATTAGAATATAAACCTGAAATTAAACCTGATAAAATAATTATTGATTTTGAAAGTGCTTTTATTAAAGCCGTACATGATATATTTCCAAATGCAACTGTTAGTGGATGTAATTTTCATTTAAATCAATGCTTATATCGTAATGTACAAAATGATGGGCTAGCTGTATTATATAATACTGATATTAATTTCTCAACTGGCATTCGGATGTTAGCTGCGTTAGCTTTTGTGCCATGTGATGATGTTGATTTTGCATTTGATATGCTTTTAAAATCAAAATTTTTTGTTGATAATTTAGCGGTTTTGAATACATTCTTAAGCTATTTTAAAAACACTTGGTTAGGCGTTGTAAATGCACGTGGCAAACGTAAAGCATTATTTGAATTGAAATTATGGAATTGTTATGAGCGTGTTGTTAATAATGATTCACGTACTAATAATTCCGTTGAAGGTTGGCATAGTTCATTCAATACATTATTTTCAAGTGCTCATTCATCTATGGGTGAATTTATAAATTGTTTAAAAGATGAGCAATCTCAAACTGAGATTTTCTTGGCTCAGATTGATGTCCAACGTGATATAAGCCCATATAAAAAACGTCGCTATGCCGAAGTTGATAATCGTCTTGTAAAAATTGTAATGAGCTATGACAAAAATAATATAATTCCGTATTTAAGAGCTGTTGCTTTGAATATTAAAATGTAAATTATATTGTTTTGTATTTAAAGTTATATAAAAATTTCAATAATGTTTATTAATAGCTGTTGCTTTGAATATTAAAATTTAAGTTATATTGTTTTGTATTTAAAGTCGTTGTATAAAAATTTAAATACTGTTTAATAAATTTTTTTATAGATTATTTATTTATTGGTTTATTTATTATATTTTTAAATTGTGTGTCTGTGGGGTGTGTGTCGCATGGAGTGAATGTCCGTGGGAAGAGAGTCTGGTTGGGTGTGGATCCGTGGGGCGTATGTCGGTGGGAGGACTGTCCGTAGGAAATGAGTCCGTCGGATGATCATCAGGGAACCCTAAATCCAGAGCAATTTGACAACATTATAAAATAAAATTGAGCAAAAATAGTAGAATGGTCTGGAAGAACCTTTATATCAGTACAGTATTCAATAACGCATCGATGGTGCGCGCGCCATATGTTGTTGGGATTATTACAGTTTTAGAAATTGCGTTTTTCCTGAAATTTCTCTCAAAAATTAGGGCACTCTGACAAACATTATAAAATCAAATCAAAGCAGCACAAAGCATAATTGCTTCTAGGTCCAGAGCGATTTATAATAAAAATAAAATTGAGCAAGAATAGTAAATAGTGTGAAAAAACTTTTGGGTATATTTACAGTATTCAATATCGCATCGATGGCGCGAATTCAATAATAATACTGTAAGCTGCTTTAAGCAATGTTTCTAAATCACATGTTGTTGTTATTGTTTGTTTTTTTTTTCATTAAGTTTAATAAGTTTTTGTTTTAACATTAAGTTATATGTAAAAGGATTTATTTTTGAATATCTAAATCAGCTGCCAGAAGCATCTGTCTATAAAGCAAAAAAGCTATCATATTTTTAAATACTATTTTTGACTTGTTCATCTTTTTGTGATGCACAACTATTTAGTAAGTTTGAGTAACAAATGTTATTAATAATAAAATGTCAGATAAAGTGAATAATAGTTAAAACAATGATGCCCAAGACATCATTATCAACGAATTTCACGATGGTATAATTAATATATCACACGTTAATTTTGATGATGACAATGAAAGATAGTTGCTGTCAGTGAGTTACAACACATCATTATTAAGTGTCGAAGATCTTCAAGCCTGGTTAAGAAAAAATTTAACAGTAAGTTCACTTAATGATTTGTCGAATTATACAACAAAAACGATTGATGAGAGAACACCAGGAATCACTGGAACCCTATGGGATGATGTTGTTAAAAAATTGTCAAGTGAATAATATTCGGTTCTAGAAAAATATTTGTAAATACAATCAATTCTTGATGAAATGTACTAAACATAATATATATATTTCTAGATCCGTTTGATAATCATGAATTTGATGTGAAGAAAGTCAGAGAGAAGTGGAGAAGCCTGAGAAACTACTTCAACAAGATGAAAGTCACCCGAAAAAGAACCACTGGATTCGCTGGTGGATCACAGCCAGAACTGTGAATCTTGAAGCTAATACGGCATCAAGATTTTCCTGTAATTTTTTTTCACGTTGTCTAGCACGATATTGCCATAAACGTTTAGCACTTGATAAAATGGTACGTGTTAGAGCTAATATGGCAACGGGATTTTCCTGTAATTTTTGATCAGTTGAATCAGGATGGCAAACTTGAGCCTCGACGACTGATGGACTTAGATTGGTTTTTGTTTTTTCAAGCATACCTATAACAAACATTAGTTTTAGTAATCATATTTTTGAATTACAATTCAAATAAAGTGGCAAAGAATAAGTATTATTATTATCATTTTCGTTTTTATTATTTTGATCAACATTCAATCGCACTAGGGGACAAAAGTGGTACCGCAGGGTCTTCGTCATTATCGTGGTTATTATTATCATGATCAACTAAATCATCAGTAACCCAGCGGTAAGATAAGAGGATGGTGAGAAATCTTCGTTGATTCCATAGTAACCGACGTTTCCACTTTATCGGTAGAAAAATAAGTAAATATAAGAAAAATAATATATATATATATATAAATTAAAAACAATTATTTTCTTTAAATATGAACACATGATCCAAAAAATATTTCACTAACAAAAATATCAATATATTGAATTTTAAATCAACAACAACCAACATCAAAACAATCAATAGACTTGCACGACAATCATCTATTTATCAGTACCATTTGTATCTCTTGATATCTAGTCTTGCATGTTACTGATGTAACTGTTAATAAATGCAAATTAACCGTGTTATAACCATTCTCTTGTGTTTTTTTTTACTCAGACAAAGCCTACACGTGCTAATACATATACATGATTTTGCGGACTGAAATGATCATTTGATAAAATTGTTAAAGTTATTGTTAGAGATAAAATGTTAGAGTTATTAGTCTGTTTGTTTTCGAAAAAAAAATCTGTTATTATAATAACAAAATTAAGGAAAATAAACAAAAGCTTTCAAAGTGACAATGGTAATGCAAAGCAAAATTTTTCAGTTGGTGACAATGTCCAATTTACCGAACATCGCCGATAAATTGAGGCGTAAAATTGTTTATTTGTGTAGTAAGTCTATCAAAATATTTCTTTTAGGATGGTTAATAATTACTCATATATAATTTGATAGTATTTTTAATAATTTTATTTTTTATTATTTGTAGAACACAAATCTTCTTTATCAAAAATGTCAATTGATGAAGAAGACATTTTTGTTAAACAAGTACTAGTTAAACCAAAAAAAAGTCACATCAAGATAAACTGACGATCAAGTTTTTTTTTCCAAAAACAGAAACGGACGTATTAAATCAAAAGGTAATGCAGTTAACCGAAAAAAAAATACAGATCATCATTATTTATTACTATTATTAGCTTTAGTTTGAAATTTGGAAATTTTTCAATGCACATTTGCTTATTTTTTATTTTTTCCGTGTAGATTCAATTGTTATGTAGTTTCATTTTCACTAGTCAAGAAGAAAATGTTGTTAGTGTTTATGTTTAACAGATTTTATCATACTTAGTCAATGAAAACATTAAAATAATCAACCATAATGATAGAAAAGAAAGTGTCTAAGCTTTGTAGGATCAGGAAGCAACCTACCCCTGTTGATATCGCTAAATTACTCAAAACAATATACCCCATGCATTCATTTCATGATTTGATAACTCAAAAAAATATGAATTCATATAGAAGAACAGATAGTTTTTGGGTAAATAATTGTCAAAAAATATATCCTGATTTAACAAGTGATATCTCGCATAGAAATGGAGTGATTCACTCTATCGACTTTTTATAAAAAAAAAAAAAAAAGAAATCAAAACTGCTTTTGAAAATAAAAGTTTAAGGGGCAACAAAAGGTATTTTGAGGAGATTATGATATTCTTCCTTTTTTACCCGTAATTTATTATAGAGAGCACAAAAATTCAACTAAATTTACGAAGTTTTTTTAAAGCAAGGTACCAATAATAAAATTTGATGTATAAAATAAGTATGAGTACTGGCGTATACCAATGCCCTATATTCTGATGTACAGTACTGTATAGTATATATTAGAGACTTACAAATACGTACAAAAACAAAAATAACAATGTATACGTAAATTATTGTATGGAAAAAGAATTTAATTATTTTTTTTAGATAAACGACTTCAGAAAGCAAGTAAGTGCGAAAAAATAGAATAGGAAAATATGATAAAATAAATCTATTATGCAAATAACACTGCCTAATAAGACAGTGAGATTTATTTTGATTTGTTTTTGGTTTTGATGGTTTAACTCACTATGGCTACAACACAGACATTATCAGCTGGTTTAAGTCATACTTATACAATAGGCAACAGTTTGTATCACTTCATGGTCAACTATCATCTCAATTAACAACAAAAATAGGAGTATTTCAGGGTAGTGTTTTGGGTCCTCTGTTATCATCTGTTCATGTTAATGACATTGCATCAGCCATATATCTCTGTAAACCCTAGCGAAAATGCCGATAGTCGGTTTGTGCACTGATCTCATACAAAAACGACACAAAACCGACACACGACTATAAGAATTTCTAAGTCTCAAAAATAAATAGTAAGAAGCATTTAAAAAATAAAATATTATGTCTCAAAATTTCTAAATAATATTCTTATAATTTAAGACACATTAGAATTTTTTTTAAATAATTTTTTTATTGGAAAAACTCAATTCTGTTTATGTATTCAAAGTGAGGTTAGCTGTCAGAATCATCTGTACACGACTGTGAGATTTTACAATTCTCACACAATTCCGACACAATTCCGACACACGACTGTGAGAATGTAAATCCGACACAAATCCGACAGACGTACGACAGTATATTTTTATATTTTGTATTTAATATGAAAAAAGCATTTTATTAATAAAAATTTTTGTTCAATATTAACGTTATAATATTTTAATAATTTTAGGCATATTAGATTTTTTTTTTTTGAATAAATTTTGATAAAAAAAATAATTGGAATCGTCTGTGAGAATTTGCGATTCGCAAAAATTTTTGTTTAATAATAAAATTATAATCTTTCAATAATTATAGGCATATTAGATTTTTTTAAAATTATTTTATTAAAAAATTATCATTTTTTGGTTTTTTTATGAGGTTAAGAAAGGTTTTTTTTTTAATATTCTTTTTTCAAAACTAATACATTTAATCAGTTTCCCACGTATTTGGTATTTTTGTAACTCGAATGTAATTCGTAATGAAACCATGTATTTGGTTTCCCATGTTTCCAATTACTTTTTTTGTTAAAATTTATTCAAAAAAAAAAAAACTAATATGGCTAAAATTATTAAAATAATAATACAATAATAAAATAATAAACTTCAATATTGAACAAAAATTTTTATTAATAAAATGCTTTTTTCATATTAAATACAAAATATAAAAATATACTGTCGTACGTCTGTCGGATTTGTGTCGGATTTACAATTCTCACAGTCGTGTGTCGGAATTGTGTCAGAATTGTGTGAGAATTGTAAAATCTCACAGTCGTGTACAGATGATTCTGACAGCTAACCTCGGTTTTAATACATAAACAGAATTGATTTTTTACAATAAAAAAATTATTTAAAAAAAATTCTAATGTGTCTTAAATTATAAGAATATTATTTAGAAATTTTTAGACATAATATTTTATATTTTAAATGCTTTTTACTATTTATTTTTGTGACTTAGAAATTCTTATAGTCATGTGTCGGTTTTGTGTCGTTTTTGTATGAGATCAGTGCACAAACCGACTGTCGGATTGGTGTCGCCATTTTCGCTAGGGTATGTATACGTCGTACTTTTCAAATTTTCCGAATGTTTATTCGTTAATAAACCGAATATTTTTTATTATTATCTTTATAATGTTAACTAACAATTGTATAATTTTTAACAATTTCTATTGACAAGATTTTAAGATAATAAACAAATGACAATATGAATATTTTTTTAAAATTAAATACAGACTCGAAAAAAAATTTTATTTAAACAATTAATAACTGAAAGAATTGTCAGTAGAAATTGTTGAAAATTATACAACTGTTAGTCAACAATATAAAGATGAAAAAAAAAAAAATTGATAGTGGTACATTGATTATTTATTAACAAATAAATATTCGCAAAATTTAAAAAATACAACGTATACATATACGGAGATATTCTTATATGTTTTCACTGTTTATTTGTTAATAAAATAATAATGCACCACTATCAAATATTTTTTTTATTATCTTTATATTGTTAACTTATAATTGTATAATTTTGAACAATTTCTATTGACAAGTTGTTAAGGTAATAAACAAATGAGAATATAAAATTTGAAAATTAAATACAGACTTGAAAAAAAATTTTATTTAAACAATTAATAACTGAAATGATTGTCAGTAGAAATTGTTGAAAATTATAGGATTGTTAATTAACAATATAAAAAAATTAAAGAAAAATATATGACTGTGGTGCACTAATTATTTTATTAACAAATAAACACCTGAAAAAAATATTTTTTTTCCTCTGTCCTCGCTCGCATACAAAACGGATCAACAATAATAATATGTAACATAACATTTCTGCCAGTTATCTTCTCGGACCGCTTGTTACCGTCATCTTACCTGTAAATTGTCCTTTTTAACAAACAAAGCTAAAATCCAATAATCTAACGAAAATAATAATAATAATTTGTATCCAAAAACGTAATAATTAAAATCAGGGGTTTTCAAATCACCTTAAAACCGAAAAAAGGCATAACACAATCTCGCGCTCAAAACATATTCATACCTGGACGAAATACAATCAAACAAATGAATAAAACAACCGAAACAAGCAACCTAGAGGAAAGCCGCAGGGTCGCTCAGTGTGTGGGTTTTGGGAGAAGGGCCGGATAAAGCTGTTATAATAATTAAATTCTGAAAATAATAATTAAAAAATACCCCAAAATAATAACAAAAGACACAATTAATTTATTTACCTTATTTTTATTTATCAATCATCAACGTAACTCAAATACCAACGTAACTCAAAATACAAAATGACTAATCCAATAATATCTCAAAAATCCTAATCTAAAGGGGACCGCGTCCAACAAAATATGAATTATTAATTAATTAAGAAGCTAAATCTAATAGTCGAAAGTATCAAAAGTATCATAATCAACTCGAGGATCCGCCTTGTGTTGATCATCAAAATCAAAGTTAAACAAAAGGTAGCACATGGCGGTTGATCCACCATGTCCAACATACAGAAAAATAACCTCAAACTCACCGTCGCCAGACCCCTGGTTAAAACAAAGGTCCAGTCAGTCTGACGTCTCAAAGACAAGAGAGAGAGTTTACACTCCTAATTATTTTACTGAATTTTACATACGGAAAAGAAGGGGGATTTGCCCTACTCTAATATGACTTGATGTTGATGATGTCGCTAGTTGAAGAGTCGAACCATTGTCTATGTGGCTTAGCCTTTAAGGCTAATGATAATAATAGGCTTTATAATAATAATAATAATAATAATAATAATAATAATAATAATAATAATAATAATAGTATCGTATATTTCGATAAATTTTGACTCAGTCTGTCCATATTCCTTTCTGAAAGGTACATATAAAGTAACCATTTCTCTTTTATACTCAGTCAAGTCTGATGACTAGAGCAACTATTAGAGCACATAAAAATTGCAGATAAACCATTGATTAGAAATGAAAAATCATTCAAATGTGATCCATTAAAAGAACGAAAACCATGGCTTCTTGATTTTGGAAAGGTAATGTAGATTTTGATATTACCATTATTTATATATTCTAACCCATATGAAAACAGAAATGGAATATAAAATGACGTCAATTACCATTGTAGGTACAGATTTCAAAAAAGTTCAATGTGTGGATTTGTCCACCTACTTAAGAAACATTGAGAAGAATACACAACAAACCAGAAGCCTTGATGAAGAAAATACTTCTCCAATTTTCCCGTGATCGAGAGTTGGCTGGCTGCCGTGCGTTCGGTACCAGTTTAAAACCAACTATACCAAGTGACGTTTTTGCTGCTGTCACAGGTGATGATAATAGTTGAATTTGATCATTTATATATTTTTTCTCAATTTGTACCATTCGTTGCAAAACAGATAACAATTGTTTTTTGAAAGGTAAATGTGAGGTGTGGATTTGCTCAACCTTCACTTTTTCATTGTTTGAATAATTTATTACAAATATTATTTAAAATAAGACACGAGTTTTATATTTAATATCAATTGAACTATTTATTAAATATTTATTTCACAAGATACAATATTTGAATATTATACAACATATATATGAATGACTCATTTTGTGATGTGGCAAAGCCACGTCACGAATATATTTTAACGAGTAGTTTTTTCGAGCACACCTTATACCTTGGCGGCTGGACTGGAAGTAAGTTTTATATTTCTAATCTATCATTTTATTTCACAAGCCGACACCACATTACTAACGTCACGTGACAAGTAAATGTGGTGGGAATTAGTATAATATACGCAGTAGAACTCTACCTCGCTACAGTACCCCCTTCTGATGTTTATTTTCGACATACAATAAAAAATAAAGATCATTTAATAATGTGATATTTTGATCATGACCAAATTGAATTTACAGATATGAAATTACATAAAAATACAATACATACCCCTGGTGAAAAAAAACTGGCAGAATCTGGCAGAATAAACTGACAGAATCTGGCAGAATAATCTGGCAGAATCTGGCAGTTGTTCCAAAAACCGGTCTAAATCTGTAAGAATCTGCCAGAATCTGTCATAATCTGCCATAATCTGTAAGAATCTGCCATAATCTGCCATAATCTGCCAGAATCTGCCATAATCTGTCATAATCTGCCATAATCTGTCATAATCTGCCAGAATCTGCCAGAATCTGTAAGAATCTGCCAGACTATTTTTACGAAAAAATTCTAAATAAAAAAAAAATTCTGGACGAACGATTGTGGTTATTACAAACATCACGGTAAGGTATCAAGAAACTTCAATCTCGAAGCGTTGCATTTTTTTTTTAAACTTGAATATGTTTTTATAAATTTTTATAAGTAATCATAATCTCAGTTCCTATATATGTGAATTAACTCTGACCTGAGCACATGTGGGAATCGTTGAATAACAACTAACGTAAAATAATGATAAATGACCTATAAAAGAATAAATTATAACATACTAATAGTTCGATGACGACTTGATGTCTCCTAATCAGTTGTATTAATTCAAAAAAATCAATTTATTGAAAAAAAAACAATATTTATCAATTGAACTGGCAGAATCTGGCAGACTGTTGGAAATCAAATATGTGGCTGACAGAATCTGGCAGAATCTGGCATGCTGTTGGAAGTCGAATATGTGGCTGACAGAATCTGGCAGAATCTGTAAGAATCTGCCAGACTGTTGGAAGCCGAATATTCGGCTGACAGAATCTGGCAGAATCTAGCAGACTGTTAAGATCGAGTATTTGGCTGGCAAAATCTGACAGAATCTGGAAGAATCTGACAGAATCTGGCAGACTGTTGAAAGTCGAGTTTTTAACTGGCAATACCTGACAGAATCTGGCAGAATCTGACAGAATCTGACAGAATCTGGCAGACTGTTGAAAGCCGAATATTTGGCTGGCAGAATCTGCCAGAATCTGCCAGCTTTTTTCATTTTTTGTTGAATCTGCCAGAATCTACCAGAATCTGCCAGATTTTTTTCACCAGGGACGAAATATTAAAAATATTAAAAAACAATACTTTTCTTAACAATAAACAAAAAAAAAAAACAATAAATTTAATATTGAATAATTATCAAGGTAAGATAAAAGAATGATCAAACCAACAATATCACACGGAAATGAAACTTGAATCAAATAAAAAGTAGCCAAGCTCGACTCGCACGGAGTAATTCTAGCCGTCGATCGTCCGTAAGAGGTCTCGAATAGGACATAGAAATTTTTTTTTTTTGGATTAATTCAATTTTTTTTTGGGATTTAATGTTTATAATTTTAAGTAAACGAATCGTAACAATTATAGATAAATTTTTCTTTTTCTTTTTTTATTCGCTGCTGTCGTTTTGCAGACAGACAACGACCTTTTTGGGGGGGGGGGGGAATTGTTACGTCTTGGTATCAATATTATTCATAGATAAATTAATTAATTAAATATTTAGTAAATTCGAGGGGACCGAGTAAGCAGTTAAAATTTTTCCTTTTTATTTTTTGATTATTTCAGCAAAATCAACATTTTACCTTTTTTCTCACAATATTATGTTTTTTTATTTTAAATTATTTTTGCAAGCCGTAGTTCAAAGTCACCTTAGCTACTCGATATTTTACATCCATTGACGTTACAAATAATTCTATAAGTAAAATATTAAATGCTGACTATCGTGGGACAGGTAAAATATAATTGGTCAAGATGTTCCCACTTTAAATCATCCCTTCTTTTTAATGTAATTTTTATGGGAATTTTTATTTTTATAATTTAAAGAGCTTCACTCTTGCGACAACTTTTGTTTGGACAATATCTAAATTTTATAAATCAAATCAAATTAACTAAATAATAAAATCAATTAAACTTTCACGTTTTTAATAAATAAAATTTTAAAAGTGAATTTAAATTAAATAATTTTTGTGTTTAACTGACTGTGACATTTTTCCGGGGTGTTGTTTTCTGTGCTTCGAGTTTATTTTACCGTTTGGTTTATTCGAGACTACCAACATCAACAGGCGACCATCCAGATTGACACGCTCTCAGCATTCGTTTCGGATTAATTCTTACATCAAGGTACATCTACAATCATACACATACCCTCCTAACCCGTTACCCTGTAGGGAATAACAAAATAAGAGGATTTTTTAATATTAACGTAAAATACCAAGTTGATTTATTTTAATTATTCTATGATTATTTGCCTATTTAATTTTGGTTTTACATATTCTTTCTTTTTTTATTATTTCATAGTTTAATTTTAATTTTTCAACTTGGTACGTAACACTTTCAAATAAATAATAAGTATTAACTTTTAAATAAATAAAAAAAATTAACTTTTAAATAATAAAAAATTTTTTTTTTCATAATTAATTGATAGATAATTTCTTTTTTTAATTACCCGTTTGTGCCATATTATTAAGAAAAGAAAATGTCCCTTGATTTTTTTTTTTTTTTTTTTGTATAGGTTGTGCCTACAACAGCTATAAAGCGTTGACGTCAGGCCAAGGGCTTCGCTACCCAGATAAAATGGTCAGTAAATGGGCAAATTTATTCTGGTCAAGTTTTACTTAAGAGTGGTCAGTATTATAATTATTGATAATTATTATTTGTCATCTTAAATTAAAATTGAAATTAAATATGTAATTAATAAAAATGTGATCAATAAATAAATTACATAATATAATTAATATCAAATTTTTATTAAATACATATTTAATTCAAATACATACATCAAATAATGATAATGGTGAAATTATTGAGAATAACAACAATAACAACAATGATAATATTTGTGATCCTCGTGGCAGAGGTGACAATAACGATGATGATGATGTTACTCTTCCACCAAAAAAAATTTTAAAAAATAATAATGTTCATGATCCTTGTTGTAACAATGATAAGTTTGTTTTTAATACTTTTGCGAAAAAAAATAAAAATAATAATATTAAAATTCTTAAGAAAAACAAGAACAACAATGGTGATGGTAATTATCAGATTGGTAGTGGTGAATATGCTGATGATGTTGTTAATTTATGCATAAGAGACATTCAACCTAGTCATAATAATAATAATAATAATAATAATGATATTATTATTAACAACAACAACAATGATGATGGTGATGATCTAGGTAGTGGTGATACCAAAGATTATGTTGTTGATTTTTGTACAATTTACTTTGACGACAACAACAATGATAGTTGTAATGATCCCCTTGGTAGTGGTGATCATGATGATAAAGTTGTTAATTTTTGTACAGAAGAAATTCCATGTATTATTAATAATAGAATTGACAACAGCAACAACAATGATAATGGTGATGATATTATTTTTAACAAAAACAACAACAACAACAACAATGATAATGGTGATGATTCTTTTTGTAGCGATGATAATGATGATGAGGTTGTTAATTCATGTAAGAAAAAAATACAACGTATTAGTGATAATACTGATAATGATACTGATGACACGGAAATTGGTCCTGGACGAAAACCTTGGAATATTGTAGGCCTGGAACGAGGCATCCTTTTCAGAGGCTTCATGGAATACATTAGCACTCAAAAGCTGGAGCTTATTAAGTCCGAAAAATTGAGCGAACCATCAGAGCTTCTGAGTGCTTTGATGAGAGCAATTTTGGGCAAAGATACCTTGCAAAAAATGAGCCTGACAGGTCGAGGAGGAGAGGATGCAATGCCAAAGGATGTCATCAGAGCTGTGAAAAGTTAGTATCTTTTTTAATTTATTTATTTATTTATTCACTTATTTATTTATTCATTCATTTATTTATAAAGAATTAACATTGTTTTCTATTTATTTCCAAAGTATGTTAACAAAAAATTAAGCGCAGGTGCATTACTATTTTATGCCGTAATATAGGCCGAAATAATAGCAAAAAAACGATTGAAAAACCAATAAAAAAAGACAATAATTATAAGAAAAAAAAAAAAAACAACTTAATTGATATAAAAAAATAATAAGGATGTTGTTGATGATAATCAAAATAAAATATTTAATAACTTTTTTATCTTCACGCGCTTCATGCTTTATCGATCGGGGCTTCATATAACACACAGATAGTTTGATTGTTTATGTTCTTGACATGATGCGCAATAATAATAACTAGACAAATGTTCACTGTCACGGACGTAGACTTTACGACAAATATTACATTTTCTAATTCGATTACAAACTGAAAAATTTTTTGAATAAGACTCTGGTTGTAAATGTTTCTTATAACACTGTTCACTATAAAATACTCGATTACATTTCAAACATTTTTTAAAATCATTATTACTATTATTCATTTTACATGCCGGGAAAGTCAAACATTTCTCACATTTTGTCCAACATTGTTTATGATATTCTTTTTTTGTAAAGCCGATACGACACCAATCACACTAGAATTTTATATTTGTAGCCATAAATACATGCATATATTTTATAGGCGCAAAATGTTTGTCATCAGGATAATACACAATATTCAAAATTTTCATATTTTCACGCAAAACTCCGCGATTGAGTAAAGTTTTTTTCCCATAAAAAAATTGTGTGTCCATCATTAGTATCAAAATTCCAGATAACTACTGCGGCAGATTCAGTAACTAAATAATTTTAAAATGAAATTATTTCGTTGACCCCGCAACCACCATCCGGCACAATAATATTAGCTTTTTGACTGAGTTTGAGATCTTGGTCTTTAGTAGCAACTCTAGTTCTGATCTTTTTATTTATTGATAAACATGTGACAATAGAGCATGGTAAACATAAATATCGATCAGCGTATCTCAGCTCTAGAGCACCTCGAGCTTTTTTTTTTATCCCTTGGTGTGGCACACTACCACCAGTCGTTGATTTCAATACAAATAAGTCAATAGTAAATAGATCGAGCGCATGTACTGTGTCATTACTTTGACACAATCTCCTATAAACGTTCAAATGTAAAATTATTAGCGGGTGTCAAGTGAGTATGGGCCTGAGAGTTCATAGAAGGGGTTTTGGAACTGGGAATAACTCTATCACGCGTATTATTTCAGTAATTTTTGATCAGCTCGTATACTTCAGCAAATGCTTCTTCGATCCATGTTTCAACTACAGTATTTTCAGGTATTTCTTTCACTTTAAAATTTATCAAATGTTTATTTAAATTATATTTTAACACAAATGTCTGTGTTTCATCAATAATATCTATGCGTTGAAAATTATCATCACCATCACCACCTGTTTGTAAATTTTCACTCAAATGATGTTGTTGTTGAACTACAGATTCGTTAGATACACGTGAATGTTGATCCAAATGCTCTTGTTGTAACCGTGGTTCTATAATATTGTTTGTTTAACTACCATCAAGAAGACTATCAATAAAAAATTCACACTCCGCACTGTCATCAATGTCAACTCCAGCATCATCTGAAACACGAGCCATTTTTCTACCAACAACTTGAAAAAGGATCTTCACACTGCAATGGTCACAGCAAAACTGATTTTTTTCTAGATTCACCTGTTTCGTAAAATATTTTACCCCGACAAAAAACAAAAGTGAAAATTTTTTTTGGCCCTCTGGTGTGAAAAAATATAGCGGGGAAAATAACGAATTTTTTTTTAAAACAAAACTATATTTGATAGCTGTGAATGAAAACAAAAAATATGGCGGGTTACGAATTTTATTTTTAATTCTTAAAACCTGAAAAATATATTTTTTATTAACAAAATTATATCTGTAAAAAAAATACAAGAGGAAAAAGGTATACAAAATTTTATTCATTTATTCATTTTCTTTGATACAATAATACCTGTGAAAGAAGACATAATAACAATTTATTTATTTTTTTTTATTTATTATTATTATTTTCATTTAATTTACATATGTCTTTATTACAATCAAGTAGTTGAGCACATCGTGAATAATGGCTAAATCCATTTTCAATTTGCTCTGTGTCACAAAAATCACATTTTGTTTTGTTTAATTTTTCTTCGGGCTTACGTATTTCGTCTTGCAAACAAGTTATTCTTTCAAATAATAATTGCTGACGTTTTTAGAGAATCAAGTCTAGAGTTTCTGAAGTTATTGGTTGCGGGTTTTGTGGTGCGTCCCCCATCTTCCAATTTTCAAGACAGTCATTGCAAAATTGATGGTATGGTGATGCTTTATTTGGGCATTGATAACCCGCGCAGTCAACACAAAAATCTGTAGTATCTACAGGATCATTTTACAGTTTCTCTGCAAATGGTTTTGAAAGCCCTACAAGATGTGACGATGTCACAATACAATAAAATATAAATTGAAATAAGAGAAAAAATAAAATGATTTATAGTATATAAATATCTCAGGTCAGGTTTCTGACGCCAGGGGGCGACACGTCAGTTGACTTTTTCACAGCCGTCCGGTACACTGGTTGAGCGTAACCGGGGGTGAGCAGAAACCGCCTATTTTTCGACAAGTTTGAACGTTCTCGTATGCTTTTCGCCAACTGGAAACGGTGCTGAGTACACAGTCCCCCAAAACGACAAATTAGTAGTAAGCCCAGTGTACATTACTAACCCTCCCCCCCCCCACTTAATAGCTCGATGTGTGTGTGTGTGAAAGTGTAAGTGGCAGTACCGGCAACGGATTGCCTTTAATTCATCATAAATACCACTAGAAACAGGGTAGGGTGAAAAAGGGGGAAGGAAAGCGATTTTGCAGCGTGTAAGATTTTAGATGCGTACATCGCGTGAACTTACGCAATTCGCGAAAAACCATGACATCACTCTCGCATCAAGTAAATTCAATTAATTGAGTAATCTAGAAATCAAGTCATTCGGTCATTGAATTGTTAAGTAACTTATTAGTTTGCAGGTTGAATAATTGAATAATACGTCAAATTGGTAAACTGGACGGGTTGATGATTGTGAATCGAGGATTTTGGAAATTTT
Source organism: Aphidius gifuensis (assembly GCF_014905175.1). Taxonomy (NCBI): domain Eukaryota; kingdom Metazoa; phylum Arthropoda; class Insecta; order Hymenoptera; family Braconidae; genus Aphidius; species Aphidius gifuensis. Next base: position 10,954,193 of record NC_057789.1, on the reverse strand, counting down.
GTTATTGTAATAAACGCGATATTGTTAATTGATAGGCTCGCATTAATCATTAACGAGAAATCCTGCACCACTCACCAGAGGTGAGCCGGAAACTAGAGTTAATATTTTGGTTTCATACCTGTTGTAAGTACTTCAAAAAGTTCATGATAGGTTCGTAACAATTATTTTGAGCAATGATAACCTTGAAGTAATCATGGGAAGTAAGGTAAAACGAGAAGGATCAGTCGAAAAAAATGTAACTAAAGCTTTTTCCAAAATTGATAATGCAATGAATAAACAGGCGTATAATATTGTTGAAAAAAATAATTATAATTTAAGGCATCGACGTTCAAACCATATTATTAAAGCAGATATTTTCAAGATAATTATTAATAAACCGATAGAAGGTTTAGATCAAACTTCAAACATGAAGCTGGTTATTATTTTATGTGAGACGTGTATCAACGGGAAGCAGGCTCTATTGCCTTTGAATAAATTTAAAAATGAAGACCATGTGAGGTGACCACTAATTATTGTTTATATAGGTACGGGATTAACCTCAACTCAAATAATCAATGTTATACCTACGGAAGCGCTGAAAACAAATAAAACTCTGTTCGAGATGGGGCATGGTAAAAACCATAATTATATATTTTTAGAAGTATTTAGTTCAACAATGTATGTACATAATAAATTGAGCAAAAAAAACTTTTGATAAAAAATCTCTTAAAGTTTATGGCTGGTTATAAACCTAATGGTTATAAAACTTTTTATGTTGATGATTGGAAATTCGATATCATGAAAGATGTCATTGCAGGTAAGACAAGTGTTGGACAATTTAGGCCACTAACTAAAAACGAAAAGTCAGTTGAATCAAATAATCCTTATGGACGCACCGACGGCAATTAAATGAACCGTCACTGACGAGTGAGGTCAATATAAATAATAATAAAAATGATAATATTAATATGAATAATAATAATGATTGTAAAAATATAAATAATGATCATGATAGTAGAAATATAAATAGTAAAAAAATGGTTATTAATAATAAAATTGAAGAAAATGGTCTTGATAAAAATTCAATCGAATTAAATAATAATGAGCCTGATGATAATAATATAGATAAAAATGATTCAGAAAAAGTAAACGTATTAAAAATTTAAAGAGATTAAACTATAATGAGAGTTTCACGCCAGAATATTTAGTTTATGCGCAATCAGCTATAAATAAAATACCGGAAAATTTCCAGGAAATTATAAATAGAGAAGATAGACAAAAACGGGAAGAAGTGATGCGTAAGGAATTGAATTCTTTGAGAATAAATGATACCTGCTTTTTAGTTGATGAGCCCAAAGATAAAAATATTGTTACTTGTAAATGGGTATTTAATATTAAACATGATGAATTATGAAATCTTTATAAATATAAAGTTTGACTTGTTGCTAGAGGTTATAGCCAAAAATATTTAGTAGTCTATAATGAGACATCTGCCACTAAAGCTTGTATTACAAGATTGAGACTTATTGCAGCTTTTGCGGATCAAAATAATTTATTGATACACCATACGGATGTCAACACAGCATTTTGTTAAGGGAAGTAAAAGGGGATAAAAGAGGATTTATATAAGGGTATTGTATCAAATAATAATCAAGTCCGTAAATTAAAGAGGGTATTGTATGGGTTAAAACAAGCAGCTAGATGTTGGTATGAAATATATAAACGGGCACTTGAAAAAAAGGGTTTCAAAAATTCCGAGGTTGGTCCTCGTATTTATATTTCAGATAGGGGGGATATTATGCCAAATATTTATTTAATTTTAAGTTGATGACTTAGTAATTGTAGCTTCACGTGAAGACACAATGTCTAGTATTAAAAATTATTTGATAGATAAATTTCAAATGGTTGATTAAAATGAAAAAAAATTATTCAATGGGATTCACATAATTGTAACAGAAAATAAAATAATATGAGATCAAAGCACATATATAGAATCAATTTTAAATGAATTTAATATGACTGATTGTCGCCCTGTAAGTACTCCACTTGAAGTATAAATAGACTAAGTATCTTCAAATAAAGATGAGGGTCGTGATGCACTGTGTTGAAGTTTATTGGGATGTTTAATGTATTTAGAGATTTGTACAAGGTCTGGTCTGTGTATATCAGTAAATATTTTTAGTAAATATTTAAATGAATATAATAAGACATTATGAAATTCTTTAATTTGAAGATATTAAAAAGGTACAATAGATATAAATTTAACGTATAATCGCAATGATAATTATAGTGATATATTAAGTGGCTATGTTGATTTAGATTAGAGTAGTGATATACAGTAGTGGCGTAAGCAACCAAGACCGAATATATGGGTTTGTTTAAGGCGAAAAAAGAGGCGATGTAGTTAAGATCTTTAGCAAGAACAATTAATATATTTATTAATAAGTGTATTTCATATGAAGATAACACAGGTTGTATAAGTATAGCATCTGATCCTGTCGATCATTAGAGAACTAAGCATGTAAATATTAAGTATCTCCTTATAAAACAGCAGGTATTGCATAAAGAACTGATATTGAAACATATTCCCACAGGTAAAGAAGTAATAATGGATCGAAGTAGAGATTAAATATATTTTGTTCATGAGAATGAGATTATGTGTATGTATGTGAGTTTAGTGTGATCGGATAAAGTTAATGCATGGTGTAACCGAACTGTTTTCTTGGAATGAATGACGAGTGCTGAAAGTGCAATTAGGACAAATGAATTAATAATTAATATTTCGTCGATAGATATTTTATTTAGCCAGTCTAATTGAGGCTTGTGTCTGACACACGTTAGCATTGACACGGTCTTCCTATACGAAGCTTTTGATTAAAGAAAATAATTGGTAATTAATCTACAGTCTGGCTTATTATATACCTTGATATTATTATTTCCATATAATTCCTCACTGATTAATAAATATTCCAATAATGAATCAAATTATAACTATAAATTCTAACAGCCATATTTATTCATTTAATCATTTATTTCCGTAGTTTTCCACTCAATAAAAATATGTATTTAAATTATCTAAAGTCACCAAAGTCATTAATATAACAGTGCTCCATTAATTTGAAGTCAATCCAGCTGAAGAGAGCACTTTATATTTTATATAAAGAAAAAAAATAAAAAGTCATCAAACTCACTTGCTACCTAATATTCATCTTTCATTGATATATATTTGTTCTGAATGATCATTACTTATTTCTTATTACAACTTTCTATACATAAAATATATCATCAAGTACGGAATAAAAAATAAAAAATAAGGTTGAATCAAGAAATATGTGAAAGATAACACTGAGCACAATGCATTTTTTTTTAAAGTTGGAATCATCGACATGAAATATTTTAAATGATCAAAGAAAGGTCAAATATTATCAGTATCAATAAAAGATAACATTAACATCATTTATATTTATTCAATTAGGAAATTTGCATACGATTATTGATAAGAAATACTTACTTCACATTAACTGAGACACACACTTATAAAGACACTTAACAAATAACAGTGGTGTGGTAACAAATAAGTTGAATGCTCTGCTCCTGCACAATATTGAAGAAAAACAGAAAAACTCAATTTTTATGTTCATTATGGACCAAATAAAAATAGATGGCAATGGATGGAAATCTCATGAATATTATATAAGAAGAAATTATTAGTAAATGTCTTCATAAAAAGAATTTCCAATTTCTAGGAAAACTTCAGTAAATCATCGCAATAGGGCAGTAAAAAAAAAACAAATATTTTCCAAGCGCCTCGCGGCATTTTTGGGAGTTTCTTAATTAATTACAGATACTTAATGACTTGGACACATAATAAAAAAAATCTCTATAAATTCTTCGCGTTGTCTTCTATCTAAATTTAATTTTTATCTCGCGGCATTTTCGGACAATTTGTCTTTGAAAGTCGTTGATCATTGAATAGAGAACATGTGGTTTTTTTTCTGCTATTTTGAGCACAATGATTTAGTTTTAAATGGCCATGGAAAATTGAAGTTAAAAGAAAGTACCCTTCCAACCTTAAAAATACCAATTTATGCTGTTAAAGAAAAGATAATGACAAAATTTATTTCTGAATTGTCAACACCATTGGCAAGTAAGTTTTCAAATTCAAAAAAATTATCTGGTCAATGAAAGTTTAGAATCATTCAATAAGAAACATGTGATTTGTTTTTGTAATTTTAAATACAATGATTTTGTATTCACCACGCTGGAAATATAAAGCTCAAAACGAGTCCTATTTTAACTTCAAAATTACCAATGGAATTTATTACAGGGAAAGCAAAAACAGAATTAACGTCAAAATTATCAAGACCAATGTTGTGTAAATTGTTAAGTGTCCTCATGAAATTTATAGAAATTCGTTAATTATCTCATTCAATAACTTTTAAATTATTATAATTTCAGTCAAAGCGACTACAAATTGTGCTTTTAAAAAGTGTCATCATAATTCTATAAATAAAGATACAGAAAATTGCCAAAGTTATCAATAATTTCCTATGGATGACAAGTTTAACGGTTCAGTCAAGTTTTCCTGTTTAAAAAATGAAGATTTATGAATTTCAATTCGACTTTTTGTAAATTAATCAAGTGGGTTCGAGCAACTGGACATAATGATCTAGTCAATGAAAGTTTTAGATCTCTCAATCTAGAACATATGGTTTGTTTTTGCTATTTTCAACAAAATGATTTTGTTGTTACTAGCACTGGGGATAGAAAGTTAAAGACAATTCTGTGTTAGTGGTAGTTTTTTTTCTGATTGAATATTTAATATAATTTTGGCAAAAAAATATTTTTTGCGCAAACGAAAATGAATTATTAAAAAATAGAAAAAGCACCTCAAGTAGTTTTACTTTTTTATTTTAATAATAAGAAAATACGACAGGCAAATTAAAAGCGATTTACCTGGCCAGCAATGAGATCGGTACTCAATTTTAATATTAATATTTTCATGCCTCTTAATTTTTTTTTTAAATAAAAAAATTATGACGCGATTTAAGTGGTCCTTAGTTTACGGGGCTGAAGTTGGCGGCCTGATCAGGGACGAACAGAATGCTGGGGCCCCGCTCATGAAAATTTCAAAAAAATCAAGTAAAATTAATAAAATTTTGTTAGTGAATACTTGAAAGGATAGAAAGAAATCCTTATTAATTTTTTGAAACACTCTGATTAACACTTGGGGGTGAAAAATCCACTGAACTAACATTTTTCCCGGTTATTATTTGTTAATTGTATAACGAGTTATAGCTACCTCTTTATTTTTACGTCATATTAAAGAAGGTAGAAAAATATGTAATTGGTAATTTTTTGAAGCCTCCCCGGGTGGGAAAAACTAAAAACTAAATATTTTTACAGTATAATAGTTTTTTTTTTTTTTTAGAATAACTATCCATAGCTACCTCTTTATTTTCACGTCATATTAAAGAGGGTAAAAAAATATGTAATTGGTAATTTTTTGAAGCCTCCCCGGGTGGTACTAGGGGGTAGGAAAAACTAAAAACTAAATATTTTTACAGTATAATAGTTTTTTTTTTTTTTTAGAAAAACTATCCATGGCTACCTCTTTATTTTCACGTCATATTAAAGAGGGTAAAATAATATGTGATTGGTAATTTTTTGAAGCCCCCCCGGTCGGTGCTAGGGGGTGGGAAAAATTAAAAACTAAATATTTTTACAGTATAATAGTTTTTTTTTTTTCTTAGAAAAACTATCCATAGCTACCTCTTTATTTCTACGTCATATTGAAGAGGGTAAAAAAATATGTGATTGTTAATTTTTTGAAACCCCCCCCCCGGGTGGTACTAGGGGGTGGAAAAAATTAAAAACTCAATATTTTTACAGTATAAAAGTTTTTTTTTTTTTTTTAGAAAAACTATCCATAGCGACCTCTTTATTTTTACGTCATATTGAAGAGGGTAAAAAAATATGTAATTGGTAATTTTTTGAAGCCCCCTCGGGTGGTACTAGGGGGTGGGAAAAATTAAAAACCTATTTTTTTTACACTATATTGAAGTTTGATTTAAAATAAAAAAAAAACTATTCATAGCTACCTCTTTATTTTAACGTCATATTGAAGAGGGTAAAAAAATATGTAATTGGTACTTTTTTGAAGCCTCCCCGGGTGGTACTAGGAGGTGGGAAAAATTAAAAACTGATATTTTTTTACTTCATATTTAGTTTCTATTTTTTTTTGAAAAAACTATCGATAGTTACTTCTTTATTCTTACGTTACTTTAATTGTTTTTTCATTCGTCATACTGCTGCAGTTTTTATTAGTCATTTCTAACGACATTTTTACATTTCATAAAAAATTTTACCGTTGACGAAAAATATATATTCACTAAAAACTAAAAATTTCTGACTTAGTTACTTCATTTTTTAATTTTTTTTTTTTACCATCGCAGTTCTTCTTCTCATACTAAATTCTTTTTTCTACTTTGTTATTTATCCAATAATTGTTAATCTTTTCTATTCAAAAATTCAATTTTATTAATATTTTATTTTTTTAATATTTTTCCAAAGAAAAATAATGTTTTAGTACTTGTAATAATATTTGTTAACCTTTGAATATTTAGTTGGAACAAATAGAAATTCGTTTACAAATTAATAAAAATAATAATAATATATCCACACACCAAATTTCGGTTAGTCAATTTCGTTATATATTTTCTACAAAAAAAAAAAATAGTTTGGGAATTAAGGAAATAAAAACAAATGTTTGTCATAAAAGAATTTTATTTTTTATAACGTTTTTTTATTAATTATTCTATAAATGAACCTTTTTTTATTTATTTCTATTCTTTTACCTCATAAAAATTCAATTAATCAAATATTTCTCATAGAATATGAAGCAGTAAAAAACAATATTATATGCAATATAATAAAAAAAAATGTTTCAAACATTATTTATCAAATAATTCTTGCACTAACGACGCAACATAGGCTAGTGTAATGCCACGTCGATTTGGTTTTTTTTTTGTTAATTTTTAGTTTTGTTTGTATGGGAGTAATACTTGTTCTTGGGTCACTCATCAAAGTCATCGTCTGGTCTGTTATGTCCTTGTCTGTTGTTGTTGATGTCTTGCTGCTGTACAAAATCATGGCTGTACCTTTCCTTACAGCTCCCATATCTTTTTCTGGAAAGTTATAGATCATGCCTGTGCATAAAACATTTACCCAACTTATCACGTGTCCCTCACAATTTCCATCTTCTGCAATCTGTTTAGGTATATCTTTCGGTTCATAAACGCTCCACTCATTCCAGTCTAATGTTCTGTTATTACATTTTCGTTCAGTATAATTTGAGATTGAACTCATGAATGAACATATACCTGCTAATAATTCATTTGGCATACTACGGTGTAATGAGTAAAGGTATAACATTACCTTAAGATCAAGAATCACTATCAGTAATGTCCAATGTGCATTATTCAAGTTAACTGGAAGAACCCAAATTTGTTTATCCTAGATTTTCACTTTTTTAACCCAGCCACAATAGTTCATTAGAGCACTTGTATCCATAATAGATGTCACCATAAACGCAGGAAACGATAAAACCTTCAATGCACGACAGTTTTTAGCATAATCTGTGAACAGCAATAAGGTTGTATCTATTATTGTGTCTTCTATCCACATTTTAGGACACAATGATTTCATTCTGTCAGATATTATTTCAATACCAAACGGTACTTTTTCTTCATCTGGAAAATTTTCAGGATATTCATTATCTGTTGCAAATATATTTATTGAATTAACTGCATTTTGTCCTGAAGTGTCACTCTCGTTTTCGTATTTTTCTGTTGCAGCTACTTATTTCTTCACCGCTATCTTCGAAATCTTTTTCTTCCTCATCTCCATTTAATGAATTTTCTGATTGTTTTAAAATAAATTCTAGGTTTGAATAATACTGCAAAGAACTAGAGTACCCCTCAGGTAGTTCAGTGCGTTTCTGAATTTTGTCTGCTGTTCTTGAAGTTTTTCTCCACTTGATTATTTTGTCAGATCTTGGTAATAATTGTTTTTTTATTATTCGACCATTCAAAATTGTGGCAATAGTTTAACGAGTGTTGTTCATCATGGTTTCATCAAATAAAAATTCAGAACCTGTACATATAGTAAATATCAATGAACTCACGTGACCACAGTTGTTATTCGAATCTTTTGATATTTGACTTGGTTGATCAGTTGGTTTATAAAATGTCCACTCATCCCACTTTGGTTTAGGTATACCTAATATATTTTTGGATTATTTATAGTTGTCGATTGTAATGCTGCACACATTTTATTAATCAGCTTATCATTAGGTTCACCATATAGTGAGTCGAAATATATGAATAATTTTTTTTTTAAAACTATGACCGATAAAGACCAACGTATATTCAAAATATTTATTGGCATTAAACAAATATCTTTTGACCATATATTTGAAGATGAAAGTTTAGATTTGTAACCTTCAGATAATCTTTTTGAGACAACAAAGTTTCTGCAAAAAAACTTTCGAGAGCTAATATTTTACAATTGTATGATGAATATGCTAAATCAGTCATTACTAAAAGGAAGCTATTTATGATGGGGTCATTTAAAGGAACATTTGGTTTTAATGTTACCCAACTTTCTTTGTCAACAATGATACCATGAATAGAAGCTTCACGCAAATTTGGAAATCCTATTGGATAGTCATGATAGTCAGTAAAAATATTAGTTATTTCTTCCAGCTTAGGGCATTCTTTGTGAATTAAACTGTTCATATTTATTTCTCTAATTTCTTCTGTATTTGTACTTTGATGTTTTGAATAACTATTTTGTAAATGCGATGTATAAATATAAATATTTGAAATGAATTGTAACTGACTGGTTTCAGATGAACTATTTTTAATAGACTCAAAATTATTTACTCCTAAATTGTCTTCATTTGAAGATATAGATAAATTTAGCAAGTAATTATTATGTGTTTTTGGGGCATTATGTGTATGTGTTTTTCCAAATAAAATTTCTTGAATTTTTTTTTTATTTCGATCATAAGTCCAGTAGCACTGTGTATATTTTTTTAATAATATTTTATTTAAAGTAGACTCACGAGCTAACCTATACCAAAATCCTTATTTTTATTACATGTTTCTTACAAATCTTCATTTTTATTAAAAGCAATAATTTTTTGAGTTAAATTTTCGGCAGTTATCATGTATACCCCTTTCATTTTTTTTCAGTATCATGCCCATTTGTCAATAATTTTGTGATAATACTGTGTAATCAGTGATAAGTTATATATAAAGCAAAGCGAAAAATCATGCGATTTAAATGAAGAAAAATTTTAAATATTAAAAAGGATACATATGTTTTCCAATGTGAAAAAAATTATAATAAAGCTTATGCAAGTGATTCAAAAGCAACAACGGTTTGTCAAAATGATGAATAATACTTTCCCTAAAAAAAACTTTACCAAAGAATATATTAAATACTGAAATAGCAAAGCTCAAAAAATTTTAATTAAATTAAAATCATGTCTATTGAATGTTTTTTCAATCAGATTAACAAAAAAACTTTTAACGATCGCATTTATTTTCATATATAAAGACTTTGTTTTATCATTTTTAAATTTTATTTATCATTATTTGTTTATTTATTTATTTATTTATTTATTTTATTTAATAACCCAGCAGCACTTAGTTCCATTTTAGGGGTACAGTATAAAATTACATGGGAAATGTAATTTAGCAAAAAGAGATAATATAATACAAATCATAAAACTAAAATTATATACATATAACAAGTAAAATAATGGTACTAGCCCAAACGTGTGTACGCACTATAAGTACTAATAATTATAATTATTATGCCACAATTAAATTAAATTAAATTAAATTAATGCTCAAGTATTTGTGTTTACATTTAATACTGGTGATGAGCTCAGCAGAGTACCAGCAAGGATAGTGCGACACCCCGTGTGACGTACGTGGCGTGTGATAATTTTTGTTGATTACATTAAATAATTCAGAGTAGAAAATGTCACACAGAGAGTCAACATCATCGTTGCCGGCACTCAGAATGACTTGGTGTAGATTAAGTGTTGACATGAATGTAGCCATAGTGCCAAAGATCTTGACATTTACAGATGGTTTATGTGTAGAAAATCCAGGTAGGTTAAAGTCGCCTGTAACAATCAATTGACTATATTCGACCAGACATTGATACATGTAAGTTAAGAATTTAGATACTAATTTAGAGTTGCTATTAACAATATCTGGCGGAACATAAATGACAATAGTGATTAAATCGATATCAGTGTACAGAGACGATAGTAAAAAAAAAAAACGCTGGTGAAGTAAATGTAAGTTGTGTTGGCCAGAGTTTAGGGCCATGTGAGAGTGTGGTAATACTAGTGTGATGATTCACGTTGTTTGTTGATTGTTGTTGTTGATGTTGTTGTTGTTGTTGTAGTTGATGATCTTGAAGGTACCATTTATGAAGCGGACTTTGGCTTCTTAATTGCCAGCTTGTGACAGCTCGCTCGTTAGCTGACATCTTTGCTGTAACTGTCTTGGTGTATAATCTGGTGTTGTGTAAATACGACTCATCCAGGCAGTTGATTTTTTTGTTTTTTTCAGCTCTAAAAATCTCTGCACAAATAAATCCTTATAAAATGTTGTACTCAATTTAATTTTGATCATACGAGGCTTTGTAAGCGAGGTAGAGTAAGGGTGTATGCGTGTTGAAGTGAATTTTACATTACCAATTGTGCTGTTATCAAAAACAACATCTATCAAGCTGTCAATCTGCTTACGATCACAATCAATGCGTTGTTTGTTAGACAGTGATGTGTCTGGGTCCTCAGGCACACTAAATACAATTACATTTGACATACGTTCCAGAATTTGTTTATTGTCATTGACATCATTTGTGAGTTGATTAATTTGAGCAGAGTGTGTTGTATTTATCTGTGTGACATTCGATTCTACTGATGCTATCTGTGTATCCAAGATATTAAATTTTTTATTACTAGAGTTTGCAAATAATTGTACTTTATCAGCAATAGTGGCCAGTTTGTTGTCTATATTGATAGTTTGTTGCTCAATTAAAGCCTTAATTTGATCAATAGCATCATCATTGGTAGGATGAGGATTTATTCGTGGTGGACGACCACGTTTAGGTTTATCATCTCCGATAATTTTGCTGATCTCCTGTGACATGGTGTTGGTAATTGAATTGGTGCTGGTTGTTAAGAATGTTTGAGAGCTGTCAGTAAGATCAAGTGACATACTGCGTCGAGTAGGTGACCTAATTGTTGACATAATAATAATATAGGTATAAACACAGCGCTATACTATCCAGATAGTATCTGTATGGCAATAGTATATATTGGTAGTGGTGCAATGTACAATTCGTTGACGATACGACCAGCGCTAGTGGTGTGATTTGATGATATTAAAATGACGGTATTGTAGGATACTGTTAGCAGATGTCGATACAATAGAGCCAGCACCAGGTCCAGTGCATGATTTATTGCACAATGACGCAAAATCACTCCCGGCTGATGCAACACTTAAGTAATATGAGTGTTATAACCAGCACTAATTAATTGACTTGATATAAATATGCACCCAGACAGCAATATATTAATTAATATATTCGTCTAGAACAATATGTTAATTAACATGAACAAATATTGATTCACTACGTACTGTATACCATGAGGTCCATACAAAGCTGAGCACTATGACACCTCTATCAAAAATATATGGTATCTAGTTATAGTCAAAAAAAAAAAAACTGATATAAAATTCACTAAAGTTAGTCAATAATGTTAAGATAAACAGATCACTGCTCACTATCACTAAATAATGAATTAAAAATTAGTGTTAATCTGAGATTGAGATTGGTCCGAGCAACGCCGGTTAAGGTTATGTGAACCTGCACTTGACATTTGATCAAAAATAATTGTTTGTAGGTGAACTAATTGCAGAGTTATGAAATGTATTAATTAAAAACCGATGGACACACTTAATGCTGAGCAAATATATGTGCAAGCAATTATGAATAACTGAGATTAAGTAGAATAAATATGTGTAATTTAGAGAGGCGTATTGAAACACGTCTGTCACCGTGCGCCACCGTCACCGTTTATGCCTTTCAAAATTTATCATAATTAAATTATCTAACAAAGTTGTTTGTTCTAAAATTGCTTGAAAATTATTAGAAATTATTTTTTTTTTAATTCAAGTATAAAACAAGTTAGCAGTTTTCAATAAAAAATGTCATTAAAGTGCGGTGAATAAACTTTTCAAAAATAACTTCTGACGTATTAAACAGATAAATTAATCAAGTACAAATTTCGAAAAAATCAATTTGAAAAAATAAATCACAATAGAATAAATTTTTTTTAATTAGTTAGTAGTCACCGATGTTTTTTTTTTTATATAAGAAATTTTTCTGTTATTTATTTTTCGGCTACGTCTGCATTTATGTGTATGAATATTGTTGTCATTTTGTTTATAATGAATTTGAATAAATTCATTTGAGCATGTTTTTTTTTTCAATTTATTAGATGGTAAATTATTTTGTCTTAATTTTTTAATTTATCGTGTGAAACTTATTACAAATTCATTTAGTTCTGTCTGAAGCAAAAAAAAAAAAGAAAAAAAACCTTGGAACGTCGATTAGAAATATACTTTTTCATATAAATTAACCCGCGACTAGCTTTTAGAGTATAAATTCAGTAATAATAATTTTTTGTTTTTTGAATCTAAGATTGTTCAAGTGCTTTTTATCGTTTGTCAAGCTTCCTATACATATAATGCCGCTTATGTATGGATAGCCTGTACTCGTTATCTACTTTGAACAAGTTTTCCACAAGTTCAAACAAGTAATTATTATTGCCGGCATTTTGTTTATTTCTGAATGAGAAAATATCTTGGGAATTTAAGACTATAAAAATCAGCATGCTTACATATAAATTATTCGCTTTTTTTTATTTGTTATATTTATGATGAACAAAAAAAAGTAATACTAATCGGTGGGTTAAGTCATTCATAGTAAATAAAAACCTAGTATTTTAGTAATCTAGATATTTAATAAAAATAATAACTAAAAAATGCATTTAACTGAAATAATAAAGATAAGCGCAAGTGTATAGATAAATCTTAACCGTATTATACTGATAATAATAACAATAAATATTTTTTTAATATATGTAATTTTATGAATGTTTACTAGAAAACTTATTTTGGATCAATTGCATTTGAATATAAAAGGCTAAATATGCAAAAAAAAAATTTATAAAAAACAAAAGTTGCATCTCATCAATTAAAAAAAATGATAATATTATTTATTGTTTTTATTCACATAGTAATAGCGTATTATCTTCACCAGGTTGTTGATATGAATATTATTAACACCATGTATTTTATAAAAAAAAAAGAAAGTTAGGGGCAATAAAATTTCGATAATAAAATTAAGGACTGACGTCATCGCTGCCCAGATAAATCGCGCTCTCCGGGCGCTTACTTGCCTGTCGTAATTTTTTTTAAAAATAACTTGAGCGTTTTTATTTCTACGAATAGCAGTTTTTCTTACTCAAATCTCAAATTTTATATTCTGATTATTCTTATAGATTCAAATCAAACATCACTAGATCTTGAAGTTCAGGTCTATCCAGAATCATTAAATAATTCAACAGCTACAGCTCCTGTAAAATTAAACTCGGTTCATGATGGTGATTTTTTTTCAGCGGTTTCAAACTTTATCTGTCAATCAATTTTTTTTTATCATTTTCTATCACATACATAACTAAAAAAAGGAGTTTCACTCCCAAATTAATCTGTCATTATTATTGTCTCGATCATTTTATCATACATCATTTTATTGTAATTATTTTTCAGTATTTCGTTTATGGATAAAAAACTAATTTATAAGTACCTAATTGATACGTTTTTTTCGTTATGCGTAAGCATGGTATCAGCACACTAGTCGTACATTATTTAAAAAAATTTTGTTCATTTTAATAATGCTTTAAACTCAGATTATTTGACATATTAATATATCATTATTATATTTTTTATTTTTTAAGATTATAAGTACATGCCTTTATAATGAAATATATGAATGGTGTCAATGATTATTTACACATTCATGTTATTAAAAATTTACCATTTTGCGAATATTTGCATGTTTTAACTGTTTATTTTTTATTTTCATGAATATTATTCACTATTATCACATAGTCAGTCCTCACCTTTATTTATATTAAATTAAAATATAATAAACAGAATGGGCATGCGTTCATCAGACTAAAATTTTCGTTATGAACGAAACTTGCAACTTAAACTTAATTTTTATAAATAATTCAAGAAGGTTGCAAATATGATAAGGGTTTTTTTCTCAAGGAACAAAATTCCCATCTTATCGCAAGAGTATTGCTATCCAACGATGCAAGATTTACCGATCTTACACAAGGTTTTCAAAATATGTTGGTGGACAACTAAGGATGATGCAACTTTCCAAGGCCCGGATTGTGATATTGAAAATTAATAAAATCTTAAATCAATTTGTTACTTCGCAGCTGAGTAAGGTCGGAGTTCACAACATTTAAGTATTCATATTATAAATATTATAAGTTATTCTGACAGTTATTTTTACAGACTTTTTGTAGCCCAATATTTATCGTTTTCCGGGGAACAATCATGGATAATTAAATGACTAATTATATTTTATTTCTTTTATTAAATCATATGTATTTTTTTAATTTTTATCATCTGTTATTGGTTATACATATGTTATTTTTATTAGATTTTTATTTGATCTGTTTTTTTGTCATAGTTGATTCAACTTCATTTTTGCCTATTTAATGATTCTCTTATATCAAACAAGAATTAAAACTTTTTATTATTCTTTTTTTTCAATGTTATGATACTGACAATTTTTCATTCATTTTGACAATATTCATATTATTTTCATAAAACAATTAAAACTACATAAATTACAGTATTTTGGTTTTAGATATATATCCGTAGTAAATCATATTGTATAAATTGAATGTTGAGAAGGAAAATTTAACAAATTGTCGGGAAGCAAGAAGTCTAAAATCACAAGCCAAAATATGTCATCAAGTCGTTTATTTATCATTATTTTATTCATAAACATTTGAGTGATTCTATTAACTTTTCTTATAAAAGTTATAAAATAAAGTAAATTGGTTTTTTTTTGTATTTCTTTAATCAGAATTAATATTGAATTCACTATTCTCTGCTCAAGTCAATGTCATCTGCTTTATAAACTTGTAGATTGATGGTCAAAAGTTCCAAAAAAAAAGTTCCAAGACAAAAGTTCCAAAAACAAAGTTACAAAATATTAAGTTCCAAAACAATATAGTTCCAAAAGATACAAGTTCCAAAGCAAAATAGTTCCAAAACATATTAAGTTCCAAAACGAAATAGTTCCAATACGCATAAAGTTCCAAAATTTTATTAATATATTGAGTACATTAAAAATGGAAAGTATATCCAACACTTCGTAAATAATTTAACATATCTTCTTCGCTAGCTTCGCTTTTATAAGTTAATATTATATTGCGAAGCCTTTCTTCCATTTTAACTTGGATAGGTGCTTTTTTTTTTTTAATTTTTTGACCTAGACTGAGAGCTTGCAACATCGCTTCCGTATCACCTTGTTCTTTTTTCAATTCAGTTAAAAAATTATATAAGCTAGGATGATGCTTGCCTACAATAATTTGAAACCTATTGTGCCATCCTTCAGAAAAATTATTCGTTCTTGCCAAAGTATAACGAACAGCATCATATTGGTTCCATATTTGAGGGTCGAACCGGGGAAAAACCGCCTTTCTTCTCCCTCTCGCTGGTTTTCCACGAACGTAATTGTGTATGTAAATATATTGTTTTACCCTAACGAATAATTTCAGCCATTGAATTTTTAACAAATTTAGACCTTTTTTTTACAGAGAATTTTTTTTATGACATTTATTTATTATTTTTATTGAATAAATATGTTTGTTTGTAACTAAGGAATTTAAAAAAACAAAAAAACATTCGACTTAAAAAAAACAAAACTTTTGGAACATTTGTCTTTTGGAAAAAAAAACTTGGAACATTTGAGCTTTGGAAAAAAAAACTTTTGGAACTTTTAGATTTGGGACAAAAAAATTGGAACTTTTGGTTACCTACTAAACTTGTACACGTAATTCATATAAGTAACTCGGTATTCATCGAAAAACTTTTACAGCATCACGAAACTTTCATTTTATTAGTTTGACAAACAGACATTTTTTCGAGAACTATTTTTTCTAAAATTTGTTTTTTTTTTGTTTGTATAAATTTATATTGAGAGCATAGTTAAAATCGAATTATAGGGCCTTTTACGTATTGTTATTAATATAAATAAATTAATTAATAGTTAGTTAATATGAGGTAAATTTAATTAATGTCAAGTAATATCGAGTAGCACATAAATTTTTTCTTTTTAGTTTTTATAATTATTTTTTACTTTTAGCATCATTGACATTTTTTGTTGAACATTTTTCTACTTTTTCATATTCTTCTGCATTTCAACTTCCATTTTTCTTAAGCCGTCGTCGCATTTTACCGAAGCAACTCGATATTCTTCATCTGTTGAGTTTATCAAATATGACGGACTAGTGTCTATGCAAATTATAAAAGCTGTCTACTATGAGAACCATTTAATATCATTGGTCAACATATGTTTCCACCGAGGATGATCCCTTCTTTCAAATTAATTTTTTATGCAAATTATAATTTTAATTTTCAAGGAGCTTCGCTCTTGCGACAACTTTTTTTCTATTCATATCATGAATTTAATTCAAATCATTTTTTATAGAATTAAATTTATTTAAAAAAAATAATAAAATCAATTGAACTTTTCCATTAATAATAGATAAAATCATATCAGTAAAATTTAAATATAAAAAAATCCTTGTGATAGATTATTATTTATTTCAAAAATTAACGTTCCTAACATCTATAAAATTGACTGTGAATTTTCTCCGGGGTGTTGTTTTTTTCTACTTCGAGTTTTTTACTGATTGGATATTTCTAAACTATTATCATCAACTAGGCGACCATCCATATTAACCCGCTCTATAACAACATTGGTTTCAGGATATTCTTACATCAAGGTACATCTATTATTATTTATTATACACATTCTCTCCTAACCCGTTACCCTGTAGAGAATAACAAAATAAATGGATTTTATAAAAAAAACGTTAAATACCGAGTCGAATAAATTACATCATTCTAGAATTATTAAATCATTGAATTTTAGTCAAACATTCTTTCTTTTTGATGTGTAAACATCTTTGAGCGCGGGTGACAGTTGGAGTGAAATTAAAAAAACCAAAAAAAGAGCGTCATATTTTTTGATGGATGTTAGCCTGACTCCATTACTATAATAAGCACAATGGTAGATTATGTATAGTATAATAGGTTATCCAGCGGTCGGTAACTGTTACCATGAGGCAATTTTGAATATTAATGAATGAGGAGATGTCATTTATAAGTGAAAAAAATATATATTGGATGAAAATACAAAATCAATTTATTTTATATTTGGAAAAAATCTCAAGTAAATTTGAAATATTTACCTATTTGGACAGACATGATCGAAATTGTTTTAAAATTTACTTTTCGTTCTTTTTTTTTGTAAATTTTTTTAAATAATAAATCAAACATAACATTTTGTTTTTTTGTTTTAATTAAACTATAAAACACATACTTTTAACCTCAAAAAATCTAAAAATGACATTGTATACAAATTCTAACAGGTATAACTCATTAACATTAGTCAGTTAAACGTTTTAGCTGCATATATTACTTTTTAATTATATTATGTTTCAATAATATTTATTTTTTCTGAATAATTTGTAGTTATCCTAATCATATCAAGTCGTGAGATTTTTTTTATGAGACATGGATTTTGACATTTATTTTTATAATTCATTTAAATATTGTAACATGACATTTTGAGTCAGCTACCTTCTCGGACTGTTGTTATGGGAATTAATATATTTGAATAATTATTCTTAAATAAATAATTATTATACTGTACATGAAATTTATTTGTCTGATTTATAGGCCAAAATTAATACCAAGAAAATAGTTTATAGTAAAATATAATAACCATAATACCCGGAACATAAAACTGAATCAGAATAAAACAATAAAATCTGTTGAAAACCCAACTGCAACACTGCAACGAAACGAAACTAAACGAAGAACCTTAAACTTAAACTTAATCATAGTCATAACTGGAATTTTAAAGCACAAAATTAACGACCAAACCCAATCAAACAGACTTCCCATAGTCTCAGTCTTCGAGGAAAACCAAGAGTCGCTCAGGGTGTGGGTTGTGGAGAGAGGGACGGGTAAAGTTGCGTAATGATTATAAAATAACAATAAAAGAAAACAAAATAGTTTCATCTAAACCAAAATCATAATATATTATTCAACAATTCATACTAAAATAAACATAGCCAATTTATACATGACGCGAGTTCGAGTTTACCTCAACTTAATCGTAATTTATTAATATAAATCCCCAGTAAGCTCGACTCTAATCACTGAAAAATAAACCAGTCTAAAACATAGGTTAACCCTGGACTGATTCTACCTCAACTTAATCGTAATTCATTTAGTAAAATAAACCCCCAATAGAACCAATCCAAAAAAAAAATCATCATCTGAGTTCAATAAAACGGAAACAAAGTCCCTCTTCTTGGGGTAAACCCAGATGAATTAACAAAAGAAACCAAAACGAGGTGAATCCTCAGGGCTGTCCCTTGGTTCAACATACCTGATCAGATCAAAAAGTACGTCTATCCACTAAGATGGTCGGACGTAGAGTACCCAATACAAGCTCTACTCGCTGAACAAAGCATTTACTCCCAACAAACTATACCTCAAAATATTCCCCCTTTCTTTTTACAACAAAATATAGTGAATTAATAATGATGATAATAATATTTTAGTTTACATTTGTGCCGAGAGTATCCAGTGTGGTTCTCCAAAAATAATAATAATGAATAAATAAAATATATAAAAAAGGAAAATAATGTAACGGCGAAGAGTCGAAAGAAAATATATCAGCTGGGTTTATAAGGCCAACGAGATAATCTCGTTACAGCCTCCCCCCCAAAGACTCGACGACGGCGAACAAAACTCAGCTTGGCTCTCTTTGGTATTTCCATGGTCCTCAGTTGGATCCTTAGCGTAGCTTTACCTGAAACAAACTGCATAGGGAGAACAACAATATGGACAAAAATACAAAGTATAAAGTTAATCTTCTTTTAATTATAACGAAGTAGTGAGGTACAATGATTCCTTATTTATATAGCTGTGGTTCAACCGACCAGCTTTAAGTCTTTTTTCCTTTTACCATGTAATATAACAATGGGGATTGTCCCCAAATACTAGGCTTTGAACTAGTTTTACAAGTCTTTCTTTTTTTTTTTTTTTTTTAAAAAGAAATAAGGGTTAACCCCGATCAGTCAAATGAACATTGTAACGTAACATAAATTGTACCAACCAACTTACACAACGTCTGTATGATACCAGAGGGGTTTTACCCCGGATTTACCAAACTTGTCCTACTTTCCCCGGAATTGGCAGGTTGGCACCATGCATGGTGGATGGTGGTAGAATCTGGATCCTTGGCAGAATGGATCGTCTGCGTTCGTGGGTTGAGCCCAACCATTGTAATCAGCTCGATCCTGAATCCTTGAGGCACGTTGATCCCAGTAAGGGTGAGTTCCACTCGCTTCAGATGGAACTGCTGGGACAATGTAACCCCATTGATCTCTAGAGTAGCCAGATTCCCAGGCTGCCGCATGTGGACTAGCTGTAGTCACCTCAGCTGGTCGTGGTGCCGGTTTCTTATTACCTTGGCTGGTTCGGGATGGTATCGGTGGTTGCTCTTTCTTTGGTGCTCTGCCTTCACTGTCTGGCCTTGTGCATTGGTATGTAGCGTGAGTGTGTGCACGACACTTATAACAATGTGGTTTTTTACCCCACCTGGCATTGCCTTTCGAGCTTGTCTCGTTTAAAGGATGAGAAGCGTGTGTAGGTATCTTTTTAACAGCCCCTGCTGAGGTTGGTAGCAAGTCGGTAGTCTTGTTCATTGAAACAACTACAGATGTTACAGTAGATGGAGCTTCTTGTGGTTTCGTCGTGAGTGGCGGAACTTGGCCAAGTGTTAACTGATTTGGTGTGTGAGTAATTTTCATTGTTGGAACAACAGGTCTAGTATCCTCCAATTGCGGTGGTGGCAATGCAACAGCTAATGAATCAATTGGAGGGATACCAAATCCAAAGGTTAAACTTCCCAGCGGGATTGACACCTTAGCTGATGGGATTTTCCCTTCAGGCTTCTTTGGTGTATTACCCGTTTTGCCCAGTATCAACTCTGGTACTTTCGATGTGCTGGTCTGATATGGTCGTAGATTCAACGCAGTATTCTGTACTGACGATGGTGGGTCTGCAGTGGGGGTCAATGGGAGCTGATCCCCCCAATGGATCCGAACTTGGTTCATCAAAACGGAACAAGTCTACAGACAGGTCCGAATCCATCCCTCGTGTGCAGTCGAGTGTGTCTCCAGCGGGACTTGGTAAAGCTGGACTAATCAGAGGCGTTGTTGCCTTATCTTCCCCTGCAGCTAGAAGACAATTCACGTGATTTAAGATTTAATGTTTGTGCTGCCAAGTTGATAAATTCAAAGTTTTCACCAAGTTCCTTAGCTACCAGTTGTTGCTCTTGTGTTTCCCCGATATGGTTCCTACAGAACTCGGAAATCGCTGAAACCAAATCCGGGTTTTGAGCCGAGATTAAATCTAGCTCCCCACGAAATGGCTCCAGGGATCCCACCAGTACAATTGGTGCTGAGGATTGCCCCTGTACTTCATCAGCAGAGCCTGAGATTACTTCAGGTTCACTCTCACTATCGCTGTCCAAAAGTCTACGTCCTTTCATGGAATCTGACAAGGCTTGTAGATTTTTCCCCGAGATTGGTCTGCGTCCCCCACTTGCCTTCTTAGCTGGTTTGCGAATGGATCTCAATTGCTTCATCTACCAACAAAAAGGAGTTTTGGAATTAGTGGTGATCAAATAGTTACAAGAGGGTCCGACTTGGCTCGTGATACCCATGGTTTCAGATCGGAAATTGCGACCTGGCCTAAGAATTTACCCGCAAAATCGGTCAATTCATAACGATTGGGTGAGAGTTTGCGAGTTATGACATAAGGGCCCTCATATGGTTTTTCCAAGTGCGCCGAGTAACGTTTAATTGCATTAGATAGCGTGTGAGTCTTCCTCAGGACTAATTGACCTTCCGAAAATTCGATGTTGCGATGCCGCGCGTTATACTGGTTGGCCTGCTTATCTGTCGCCTCTCCACGAGCAAAGGTTAAAGCCTGACGAAGTGTGTTCAGGCGCCTCATTCGCTCGTTCCACTTCTCTATGGGTATAGGGACTAAAGTGGTTTCACCCTCGAATTCCCCCCTAAGTGAATTGGGTGGACGGAGTTCTCTCCCTGAATTGGCAAATGCAGGACTCGTCATTAACGCATCATGATAAGCCGTATTGTACGCAAAGCGAAATTCCGATAGGTGAGTATCCCAATCTTGGTGATTTCCATCCAAGTAGGCTCTCAGCATAGTTTTAAGGCTTCGGTTAACCCTTTCCACCGGATCGGCCTGTGGATGATAGGGTGGTGTGGTCTGTAGGGTTATCCCTGCCCACGTTGCTAACGATTTAATTTCTTTATTTACGAACTCGGTACCATTATCCGTAATTAATACGCGGGGGACTCCATGACGGTAAATTACTAAATCCTCGAGTTGTTCTCGAATCGACCTTCCCGTAGCAACACGTAGGGAGACTAACTCTACGTATTTAGTCATCTGGTCTTGGATCACCAAGAGGTAGGCTTTACCGGTCCGAGAGCGTGGCAACGGTCCCATGATGTCAGCTGCAATTACTGACCAGGGTTCTTGAATGAGTCGTTCGCCCATCAGCCCACGCGGTTTAGCCGCGTCGGATTTGGTCTTCTGGCAGATCTCACATTGCGATACTATCGCGGATACTATCCGAAACATGTTCGGCCAATAGTACTGGGTGGATACTCGACGGTAAGTCTTATCGATTCCCATATGTCCGGAGTGGGGTGGGTTATGACACTCTAAGACTGCCTGTTTATAGTGCTCGCGCGGTAACACCAATTTCCAAGCGGAAAGATCAGGAAATTCGGAAACAACGAAAGGTAATGGTCGGTGGTGGTATAACCGGTCCTCTATCATTTTCCAGTCTGGATGACTATCAGGAAAATGGAGAGTTTTCTGAAGCTTCTTTTTGTACCAAGCATCTCGAGTATTCTCGAGTATCTCGGCTTGTTTAAGGGATTCGGGGATGCGGGATAGTGCATCTGGCACGTGGTGTAACGCCCCCTTGCGATGCACTATGACGTAGTCATACTGCATGAGTTTGAGAGACCAACGCGCCAAACGCCCCGTGGGGTTACGCAGATTATTCAACCATTTAAGGCTACTATGATCAGTGATAACCGTGAAGGAGTAACCTTCCAGGTAACAGCGAAATTTACGGATAGCCCAGATCATCGCGAGACATTCTTGTTCGGCGAGTTTCAGTATCGGCCATCGTACGGCTAGCATACGCGATGACTTTCTCGTCTTCACCGAACTTCTGGGTTAAAACGGCCCCAAGTCCTACACTACTAGCGTCCGTTTGGAGGGTAAAAGGTAGTGAAAAATCTGGACATGCTAGCGTTGGTGCTGAGGTTAACCTCGCTTTTAATAATCGGAAACTTTCTGCCTGGGGTTCACCCCAATTCCACGGAGTGTTCTTTTTTGTTAACTGCGTCAAGGGTTCGGCCATAGAGGCAAACTCTGGGATAAAACGGCGGTACCACGAAGCCATTCCGAGTAACCGACGTAGCTGCTTAATGTTCGTAGGAGTTGGGTAATTAATAACCACCGCGGTTTTCTCAGGATCGACCTGGAGACCGTCGCAATTTACAATAAATCCCAAGTATTGAACCTGCGAGCAACAGAAATGGCTTTTCTCCCGGTTGATCGTAAGGTTTGCGGCCTTGAGGTCTCCTAAGACTTTACCTAAGTAAGTCAGGTGTTCCTCGAACGTTTTTGTTACAATAATAATGTCATCAAGATACACAAACACAGTGGGATAATATCGGTGTCCCAATAATCGATCAGCTAGGCGCTGCATCGTTGCAGGAGAATTGGATAAACCAAACGGCATGCGCAAAAAATGATATAAACCGTAACCTGGAACGATAAACGCGGTGATCTCCCGAGATTCAGGAGTCAGAGCAATCTGGAAGAAAGCCTGGCTGAGATCGATAGTAGTTATATACTTGGCCAAACGTAATTCGTCAAGGATAGCCGTCATATCCGGGATCGGATATGCGTCCTTTTTAGTTACAGAATTAACTTTACGAAAGTCGATACAAAACCGGTATTCGTTCTTGCCTTTCGGGACCATCACAACTGGGCTGGCCCATTCACTTTGTGATGGCTCAATAATCCCGGTGGAGCA
This sequence comes from Aphidius gifuensis, assembly GCF_014905175.1. NCBI lineage: Eukaryota > Metazoa > Arthropoda > Insecta > Hymenoptera > Braconidae > Aphidius > Aphidius gifuensis. The sequence goes on along the minus strand of NC_057789.1, from coordinate 10,930,574 downwards.
TTTTGTCGACTTTGGCTTTCATGATCGTGCACATAGCAGGGTTGGCCCTGTAGGGTTTATGACGTATTGGTGGATTGTCGCCTACGTCAATGTTGTGCATGGTCAGAGGAGTCACCGGAAAGGGTGAGTCTACTAAAGGTAATTCTGGAAGATTAAAATCGAGGAATTTTCTCAACTCTGAGTCTTCCTCTGAGCTTAAGGTTTGTAGTCCGTTACACTGGATGATTTTGGTGGCGTTTATTACTGGAACGAAAAGGAATTTACGCTCTGGATCATCGCGGTAGTGCCAAGATCTATCACCGAAATCTATCACCATACCAGCAGTTTGGAGAAAATCCAACCCTAGTATGAAATCCTCAGATAACGAGGGAAGGATCAGGGCCTCCATTTCTGTTATCTTTTCTTCAACCATAACTGATAGGGTAACCGAGTGATTAACCATTTCGATCTGACCGCCAGCAGTCATTATTCTACGTGGTGTAATAGCCTTCTGTTCCAACCCGGACTGTTCAAACAACTGCGTTGCGGTTTTACCAGCAAACGTTCGATTTGCGCCTGAGTCTACAAGTGCGCGAATAATGAGCGGCCCAATGACTATGTCTAGATGAAAAGCCATGAGTTTAAATGGTGGTGGTTTGACCTCCTGAGGTATGAAGTCTGGAGCCGTTGGTGAAAGTTGGACTGAGTTCGCCTCCTCCGGAGTTAGAATTCTGCGGTTTTCCGCGAATCTCCAAGGAGTTTTGATCGATGGTGCCGGTGGTAGTGGGGGACTAACGGGTTGAGACTCATAGACCGGCTCTATGGTTCTCGGCTGGCGTTTCCCGGATTACACGATGGACACGTCATCGTGGTAACTCCCGAACGTCGACAACGAAAACAAAAACGACGTCTAGGTTCTGGACAGTCACGATGCAAGTGGCCAAAGGAATCGCAGTTCCAGCACTCGATAGCATTATCCCCTGGTAGAGTTAATCTCTGGTTCAAGTAATAACCAGCGCGTGGCGGGTTGATAGAATCATCAGCTCGAGCAACAACTGGAGCGATCGGGCTTGTAACCTGGGTCGACTGATCAACTGTTACCGGCGATTTCTTGGTTTGATCACGGTGTTTACTACGTAAAATCTCACGACCAATTTTGAGAGCCTCGAACTCGTCTATGAAATCAGGTTCTACCTGATTGTCAAGAAGCTCGCCATCCTCATATAAAATACGGAGGTTATTTGGACGAATTGGTCGAGATGGCGCGCACGTTGGACAGGCAAAACCCGGGCAAATAGATAACTCTGGCCTCGGAGGTGGTCTCCGGGTTTGAGCGTTTTGGTCAATTTGTTCCTGTCGGAACGCCTCTTCCTCTACGGCTCGCATTGTCGTGAATGCTCGCGACGAGATCATCTTTTGTAAAGGAGGCAAGAGATTACGGATCGTATAGATGACGCGCTCGCTTTCAGGCCAAGGAGGTGAAGTGCGCTGGAATAAACCTCTCATACATGAAATATAGCTGCGTACCGACTCTTGTGCTCCCTGGGTCCTCTTATCAATTTCCTCGCGTAAGGCTCGTTGATAATCGAGGTCAGAAAAACACATTCGAAAAGATTCCTTAAGGTTCTCCCAAGTTAGGAGTTCATCCGAATGGGTCATGAACCAGGTCAAGGCTGAACCTCGTAAACAGAAAGATAATGCCTGTAACAATTCGCGGTCACTTGCACCTATAATCAACCGCGCTTGATCAACACGATATAGAAATTCCTCAACATCTTCTCCAGGTTTGCCTGAGAAAAGGAGGTTACAATTTAACAAGGTACGCAAAATCATGGCCTGGTGACGAGAATCTGGTTCCGAAATACGACCATCCTCGACCGAAGGTGTGACGACTCGCCTAATTGGCAACGCAGGTAATCCTGATACGTCATCGGGATATCCCTGACGGCGAGATAAATTATAGCGAGTGCCGTTACTTGGTGGTAATCGATAATCCTCAATAATTTCGGGACGTGCCCGCCGAGCTGGAGGATCGCAAAGGTTTATTTCCCGAATTGGTCTATGCCCTTCCAAGCTATGCGGATAACTTGTTGGTTTCGGGGGTTCCACACGAGCTGCTCCATCGTTCACTTGAATTCGAGGCAATTTAGCAAGTTTAGTTTTACCCAACGTTGGTGTGGGCTTGGCGAGCTGATTCCCGTAGGATCCTGGAAACGACGTAGGGTTCAACCCTCCAGAAGTGACATTCGCATCGGCCTCGGCTGTTCCAAAGGTTAATCCTTGGTTACGGCTAGGAATCGTTTTGGGAGGTGGCATATTGACCGCGTCAATATCAGCAAACATATCCCCTAAATCGGTGATCGACGATTTAACCGAGCACGTTGGTGACAAACGCCGGCGTTCACTGCGGGTTCTCCCGTCAGTATCACTCTCGTCAACCGAATCAAATAACCCTGGTACCACGAGGCTTTCCCCATCACTGGTCGTAACCAACTCCTGCGTCTCCTTCACAAGATCAAACGAGGAAGAATTTGTTTTGCCTTTAGGTCGGCCACGAGTTCTCTTAACCACGTCTAATACTTTGGGGATAGCCCCTTTCTTTGATTGAAACGAGATAGACTCTGCCATTCGAAAATTAACGAATCTAGCTTAATTAAAAAACCAAGAGAATTTATTATTAATTTACCGTGATTACCCGCTGAACAATTTTCATATAAAATAAGATCGTGCTGATCGCTTAACTATGAGACAGATAGCTCAATCGTTGGGTTAACCCAGGTTTAGGGGAGATCTAAGCACTACGTAATTCAACCGGATAAATACAACAACAATCAAATACTAAACTTCTTCGGCAATAGTAAGTCTGATTATAATTACCATAAACGATTTGTAAACGCAAAACTTTACTTAAAATCGTAAGCTACAATTTATTTTAAGCAATTAATTAGACAATTGTCAATAATATGATTTTCTTAAACTCGAAATAATACTTGATCGAACTTCTCTTGGAAGAAAAAAAACGAACGTGCTGTCAACAAGAACTGAGTCGAGCGTCTGTGGTCGGAAAGGCTCAGGCACACAATATAAAGTATAAAAAAAAGTAGAAGGATTTTTCCCCTCCTACTGAGCAAAATCGAAATAAAACAAGTTTTTTTTTTTTCTCTAGGAATGAGCTCCCTATGACAAAGGTTTGTTCCCCCTTTTTGTTGTTTATTTTTTTCTAAAAAAAAAACAAAATAAACTCTGATTCTCAAGATTAAACTATAGAGATAACTTTTTTTTATTTTGTAAAGAAGGCGCAAGAGATAACTCTTTACAGTAACTATTATTTTAGAGATTGACTCCTCACTATAACTAAAACTCGAGAGATTAACTCTTTCTGTTCTCAAAAGAAAACGCAAAAGATCAACTCTTTATTTATAATTAAAAATAATAGAGATAACTCCTTTTTTTTTTTTAACCGAAACACCAGAGATTGTCTCTTAATTTATAACTAAAAACAATAGAGATAACTCTTTTTTTTTTCTAACCGAAACACCAGAGATTGACTCTTAATTAAAAACAATAGAGATAACTCTTTTTTTTTTCTAACCGAAACACCAGAGATTGACTCTTAATTAAAAACAATAGAGATAACTCTTTTTTTTTTTTTAACCGAAACACCAGAGATTGTCTCTTAATTTATAACTAAAAACAATACAGATAACTCTTTTTTTTTCTAACCGAAACACCAGAGATTGACTCTTAATTAAAAACAATAGAGACAACTCTTTTTTTTTTTTAACCGAAACACCAGAGATTGACTCTTAATTAAAAACAATAGAGACAACTCTTTTTTTTTTAACCGAAACACCAGAGATTGACTCTTACGGTAACTAAAACTCGAGAGATTTACTCTTACGGTAGCGAAAACTCAAGAGATTAATTCTTTTTACTTTACAACCGAAACGCAAGAGATAACTCTTTGTGGTAACTAATATTTTATAAATAAACAACTTACTTTCGGTTAAAATAATAAGTATTTATTGTTTTCCCCGGAGAGGGAAATAAAATAATAAAAAAAAAATAACCTGACGTGAGTCGAGCGTACACTCACGACAATGGATTTGAGCGCGCGGCGAATGTGAGACAGAGAAACACTGTGGGGGTGTGTTTAAGTCACGCGTTGCTTTTCAGACAATGGCACTGGCCCTCAGACCAAAAGATTGATTATTATTATTATTTATTATATTTTTTTTTTTATTTTTGGTATTTTCTTTTTTATAACGACGTGGTTGACTACACAGGGTTAAAACTGTCCCTGCAGTGGCTTTTCCACCGGGGTTCAAAAGAAAAGAAAGAATACACCACTAAGTAAATCTTGACTTACCTTTTTCTCTTTTTTTTTTTTTTTTGTGGCCAGGTTTATCCTTGCTTCTATAACGTACACTTAACACACACTGTTAATATGTTGTTTTTTTTTTTTTGTTTTATATATATATTTATTTTTATTTATTTTGTTAGATAATTTTAACTGTTAATTTATTATTTTTTCACTTAATCCACACACAAAGGGTAACGGCTTAGAACGCGTCTGACAGCGGCGTGGTTAGAATGCGAGTGGCGAGATGGCCGGTTGATTAGTGAGTCGACATCTTCTCCACTTGTATCCCTCCGCGCGCATGCGTAGCCGAGTGAAACCGATGCTGCTTCGTGTGCTGGGTTTGTCCGCGAGTAACTCGAACGCGAGTTCCAACATTCTCGCCTCTGGGTGATTTCCCATTGTTTTAACTCGTTATTTAATGATGCTAATTAATGGATTGATGGAGTTTGACTCCGAAAGCATCACACGGTCGTATTTTTTTTCCCTTTTAGGCCCAATTCAACTGGGTTTAATCCCGTTAAGGTATTTTAACCTTCGGAGCTTGTCTCCCATAGTTACCACAATATTTTTCCACGCATTTGTTGGTTTCCCAGTGTAACGGGTTATCCTAATCTTCAGTTTTTTTCCCTTTAAGGTTTAGGTTATTCCCTCCTCTTTATAATTTTTTTTTTGTATATATTTTTTTCTTTTTGTTTTTTTTTTTTATTTAACTGAGGATCTTCCTCGAGTTTTTTTTTTTGTTTGAGGATCTTCCTCGAAATTTTTTTTTTGTTTGAGGATCTTCCTCGAGTTTTTTTTTTTGTTTGTTTGAGATATAATTTCCACAACAACATGTCCCTGTTTGGGCGCCATTTGTAACATGACATTTTGAGTCAGCTACCTTCTCGGACTGTTGTTATGGGAATTAATATATTTAAATAATTATTCTTAAATAAATAATTATTATACTGTACATGAAATTTATTTGTCTGATTTATAGGCCAAAATTAATACCAAGAAAATAGTTTATAGTAAAATATAATAACCATAATACCCAGAACATAAAACTGAATCAGAATAAAACAATAAAATCTGTTGAGAACCCAACTGCAACACTGCAACGAAACGAAACTGAACGAAGAACCTTAAACTTAAACTTAATCATAGTCATAACTGGAATTTTGAAGCACAAAATTAACGACCAAACCCAATCAAACAGACTTCCCATAGAGTCGCTCAGGGTGTGGGTTGTGAAGAGAGGGACGGGTAAAGTTGCGTAATGATTATAAAATATCAATAAAAGAAAACAAAATAGTTTCATCTAAACCAAAATCATAATATATTATTCAACAATTCATACTAAAATAATCATAGCCAATTTATACATGACGCGAGTTCAAGTTTACCTCAACTTAATCGTAATTTATTAATATAAATCCCCAGTAAGCTCGACTCTAATCACTGAAAAATAAACCAGTCTAAAACATAGGTTAACCCTGGACTGATTCTACCTCAACTTAATCGTAATTCATTTAGTAAAATAAACCCCCAATAGAACCAATCCAAAAAAAAAATCATCATCTGAGTTCAATAAAACGGAAACAAAGTCCCTCTTCTTGGGGTAAACCCAAATGAATTAACAAAAGAAACCAAAACGAGGTTAATCCTCAGGGCTGTCCCTTGGTTCAACATACCTGATCAGATCAAAAAGTACGTCTATCCACTAAGATGGTCGGACGTAGAGTACCCAATACAAGCTCTACTCGCTGAACAAAGCATTTACTCCCAACAAACTATACCTCAAAATATTCCCCCTTTCTTTTTACAACAAAATATAGTGAATTAATAATGATGATAATAATATTTTAGTTTACATTTGTGCCGAGAGTATCCAGTGTGGTTCTCCAAAAATAATAATAATGAATAAATAAAATATATAAAAAAGGAAAATAATGTAACGGCGAAGAGTCGAAAGAAAATATATCAGCTGGGTTTATAAGGCCAACGAGATAATCTCGTTACAATATATATTTTTTTAGCTGCACATATTGTATTGAATATTATATATTTTATTTTCGGAATTCCAACTATGAAGTTTAAAAATTAGAGATATAGATATAATCAAGATACAAAATAAATTTGATTTATATTTATATTAATATTTTTTCTAAATAAAAACTAAATATAATTTATGTTTGAATTATAATTTTTAAAAGTATAAAATAAATTGAAAATTAACGTTATTTAAATTCGTAAAAAGATATGGATATACTAAAATTTATTTTCGATTTAATTTTTTTTTTTGTAAATTTTTGTAAGTAGTATAAGTATAGTCAATAAAAATTTTTTTTTCAACCAAACAGTAGTCAGTTAAACGTTTCAGCTGCACATATATAACGGATAATTTTTATTATCAGTAATTATAATCATATTAAGTCAAATCATAGTAAATAATTTATTACAAACAACCAAATATTCACCATTATATTTTAAATGAAAATTGATATATGTGTATTTATTTTTTGCAATTTTAACTATAAAATTTGAAGATTAAAGATTTAAATGTAATTAACTTGAGGGAGGTTGTTTGGAAAATGTATTTAAATACAAAATAAATTTAATTTATATCTTTCTAGTCGAATTCATAATTTACCTCATATTTTTTGAAAATAATCAGATATAAATAAAATTTACTTTATATTTTTGAAAAATATAATTCAAATATAAATTATATTTACTTTATATATAAAAAAAAATTAGTGTTGCTTACAATTTAATTTTTTTGACTGCATCAATACCTTAGCTACTCCTTTTTTCTGGTATTTTAATTTATCAAAATAAATCATATTAATATTATTTTTCAAATAAATAAATTAAAATACCAAGGAAAAGCAGCAGCTAAGAAAAACCGGAAAAAGAAAATTCGTTAACGAATTGATGCCGTTTTTTTTTTAATTTCTTTGGCTGCATTAATTCCTTAGCTCTATTTTTTCCGTGGCCACGGCTTGTCTTTGGTTATTTTTAATCTTTTAAACAAATTACATGTATTTTATATATTAAATAATAAGCTTCATTCAGTGACTCCGAAGTTAAAAAAAATATGTGTAATATTATTACGAATAGCGTTAAAAAATAAGTGACTTAGAGCTACCGATCAACATGATGATTCACGAGAATACTTAATCAGGGAAAAAACAAGAATCTTGTCATAGTACTTGCAAAGTCACTTCATCTTTTTTGCTACAATTGATTGCTGCACATTTACATAATAAGGATGTGCCAGATGCTCATAATCGTAAATTGACATTTAATGATAAACTTTTATCGTTGAGTGTAAGAAACTTTTATCAATGAAGTGTAAGAGCTTTCGAATTTTAACAAAAACAAGACCAAACTTGTTTCCCACTGAGAGAACTGTCCTTAGATTATCCAGTGACCCTTCAATGGATGTTGGTATAAATGATATATATTTGAATGCACTGGAAACAATGAACAAAACATTGCCTGTAATTGATAAATTTGTCATTCTAAATCATGATGAAATTTCATTTCGTCCGATTTTAGTTTATGATATTGTTACTGATTAGGTTATTGGCTTTCAAAATTATAGTGACGATGCTCCTTATCTTATTATTCTCAGTAATGCTTCTATCGCAAACAAGGCTTTAGTATTTATGATTAAGGGTCTAAATAAGCCTTATAAACAACCTTTTGTTTGCTATCATAATTATGAAGGCATTAATGATGGAAATCTAATAGAACTTTTTTTATATATTACAAAAAATCTCAAGAAAAAAGGATTTATTGTGAAGGGTTTTACCTGACCCTCCTCACGAGCTTAAATGTTTGAAAAATAATGTGATTGAAGATTCTGACGAATATTTTAACATGTTTCCTGCCGAAAAAGAAGATACAAATAAACATATTTATACTGGCAATAAAATTGTGCTTAATGGCATCACGGGCAATTATAGAGATATAACATTGCTGTATGAAATAAAATCTATTGATTGCTGCAGTAATTGAAATGATTCTATGATATTCTCGAAATAAATAATTAAATAAATAAATTTATTATTATTATTTATTTATTATTTAGGCTTAAGGTTAGTTTTACACATTGAAAGTGTACACAATGATTATTTACACATTATTTGTACACAGTAAATATTTTACACAATCTTTTTGTACACAAAATAGTTTTACACATAAATATTTTACACATTTAATTTTACACATAATAATTTACACTGAATAGTTTTACACATAAAAATTTACACGTAATAATTTTACAAATAATTTTTTTACACAGTGAAATAAATATATTTACACATAAATAAATTATCCATTCTAATTTTTACACATAAATTTTTACACATTAAAATTGTACACATAATTATTTTTCTTATTAAATTATACAGAACATAATAATACACATAATAAATTTACACATGAATATTTTACGCATTTTTTTTAATACACATAAAGTTTTACACAAAAATATTCAACACGGGAATAGTTTTACACATTTAGATAAATATATTTACATAAAAAAAAATATATATATTTAATTATCCACATTTAATTATTGCACGTTAAAATTTTACAAATACTCATTTTACACAATAATATAGTACACATTATTTAATTACTCGGTTAAAATTACACATTTAACTTTAAACGTAATACTTTTACACGAAATAATTTAAAATAAATAAATAAAAAAAATATATTTACACATATAATTCATATACAGATAAATTTTACACATAATAATTTAAACATATTATATTTACACGGAAAAGTTTTACACGTAATACTTTTACACGGAATAGTTTCACACGGTGTAAATTAATTTAAGGCGAGCATTTCTACATTATCGATAAAACTAGGGATAATTTTCTTTTAAAAAAATAGGGAAATTCGTCAGATGGCGCTACATTTGAATTTTTATTGAAATTTTTCAAAAACAAACTAATCAATAAAAAAACAGTTATTGATAATAAATTTAAAAAAATAATTAATATTGTTTGGCTGTTGTGAAACAAACTAAAAAAAAAAAAAGGGTTATTATCAGAGCCGGGAAGTTCGTCTGTTATTTCAGCTTGCCGTAAATACCATGGCAACATGGTGAAATATAGTTTAAAAAAAAGACGATCTGAACCTCGTACATGAAAAAAATGGCCTCAAAAAATGGCCTTATTTTTTTTGGCCGCTTAAAAATGGCCTCATATTTTTGGCCTCTTAAAAATGGCCTTAAAAAATGGCCTTATTTTTTTTGGCCTCTTAAAAATGGCCTCAAAAAATGGCCAAAAGAGGCCAAAAACATAAAGCCATTTTTTAAAGCCATTTTTAAGAAGCCAAAAAAAAAATAAGGCCGTTTTTTGAAGCCATTTTTAAGAGGCCAAAAAAAATAAGGCCATTTTTTGAGGCCATTTTTTCCATGTACGAGGTTCAGATCGTCTTTTTTTTAAACTATATTTCACCATGTTGCCATGGTATTTACGGCAAGCTGAAATAACAGACGAACTTCCCGGCTCTGGTTATTATTATAAAGTGAGTATTTTCAAGTAAGTATAATTTAAATAATAATAATAATTTGTAGTTGGTTTTTTTATTTTCATTTTACAGCTTATAAAAAATTCAAGTAACCCAAATTAAAAATTATTTTTAATACAATAATATATCATCATAATCAATAATACAATGTATTGAACGACAAACATAATTTAGTTAGATAATAATTTTAAAAAATACAATTTTTTTTTTTTTTCAGCCTATGCCATCAGAGTGGTAAAATAATATTTGTTCTGCAACAAAATTATTATCTCATAATTAAAATGATGTTTATTACATCATGTTGAGTGCACTAATTGTATTTTTCTTTATGTTGATTGACTAAGATTTGATTATGAGCTGTGTTATTCTATGTTTCTAATTTTTCATCTGTGATTTGTTTTTTACCCAGTAAAGTCAATTTTTTTTTTTTATTTTGATTGTTTGATGCTGAACAAATTCTAATTATTTTAAAAAAATAATTTTTACAATCTACTTTCTATTATAATTTTTTTTTTTCTTTTAAAAACATCTGTATTCTTCTATAATCATTTTTTATTTCATTTGTAATGTATGAAAACACTAATTGATTAAACTAGCCCCATGATACAAAAAAATTAATTTTACAGATAATACTCAACCTTTACTATTTTTGAATAATGTTTTTTTATCAAGTAATTCTATTATCATTATTCCTTGTACTTCCATCAAAAAGACATGCAGCTTTAACTATTTTTTTTGTTGATTTAAAAATATAAAATTAAAATTATATTCAAAAATATTTTTCTACAAATAGATAATTATTATCAAAATTTATATTAATTGTTAAATATCAAGTGTTTTAATATTTTTCTGATAATAATGATGTTTAGATATCATGTTGAGTGTACTAAATGTGTTCTTAAAAACTCAAATTACAAATTATTTTTGATACAATAATATTAAATAACAATCAATAGTACAAGCATAAGTGAGTAAAATAATAATTTAAACATAAACTATATTTTTCTTTAGCCTATGTTATCATTGAATACTTTCTTACACAATATTTTTTTTTTTCATAACTCTTGTTTTGAATAAATTGCGAATTTTACTTAGAAAATAGTATTGAATTATTTCTGAAAAAATTTGTCGTATCAATTCCCACAATGTACAAAAAAAATTTACAATTTATACTGTATTATTTTTTTTTTTTCTAATATAACATTCGTATCTTTTTAATAATCTTTTTATCATTTTAGTGTTATAATGAACTGTATTTTTTTATTGAAACATTTGTAATATTTTTTTCATTCTATTTATAATCTATGAAAACACTAATTGAATAAACTAGCCCCATGATACAATGAAATAAAGTTTACAAATACTCAGCCTTTACTATTTTCAAATAATGTTCTATCAAATAAGACATGTAACTTTAAATAGTTTTTCTCTTGATACAAAAATATAGAATCAAAATTATATTTTAATATTTTTTTCCACTAATATATAATGTAACGTGACATTACCTTCTCACTCAGTTCTAAAATTTTTGCTCGGGACGCGGATCAACTAACTTTACAGACAGAAAGGGGGACGGGGAATTTTATTCTACGACGCTAAAACTTACCCAAAAAAACGTCACTAAAACTATCCAAATAACCAAATAACCAAATAGCCCAAATAACCAAATACCAAATACCATATAGCCAAATAATCACAGAAATCACAGAAATCACAGAAGTCACGAAATCACGAAAATCCGAATAATCCAATGATGCTGATCCGCTCCTGAAAATATAATTTCAAAACTAAGTTGAGGGGTTTGCCTGGGTCGCTCAGTATGCTGGTTCGTGGAGAGAGGGCCGAGTAAAGAATGTTAAAATTAGGTCCCTGAAAAGGTAGAATCAAGGGTAGCACAATAAATTAATTAACAAGCGATAATTATGGCACACAAACAACGAGATTATTTATTATAAAAACAATTTAAGTATCAAAAATTATTACTAGTCGTAAATTATGTTTTATCAAAAATGATTAATTAATATTAAGTTGAACACAAATATAAGATTATGAGACCTGACTTCAAGTCATGGTCTTAACAAGAAAAATGACATATAAAAAAAAGAATAATTAACTGACTAAAAACGAAGCAAGGCTGACCAACTATACATGAGAAAAGGGGGACTTTTCAGGAGAGGATGACTCCTGCTCCTAAGTTTTAGGTATGGATGGCTCCGATACCTGGGTGGGGATAAGACTATTCGAGGATCTGGGATGGCTCCTCAAGAAACTCGAACTTATTAGTCGGGAGACAGAAACCGAAGTGTCCTATTCAGCTGGATCACCAGCTTAAATAGGAGAGAAATTTTCCCTTTCCCCAACAATATTCCCCTTCTTATTTGGCCAGCCCCACCCGATAACATAATAATAATAAAATTAAATAGTAATAATATATAAATTTAAGGTGGGCGAGTACAACTCGTCACAATAATTATTATCACAATTTATATGACTTGCTGAATATCAAGTGGTAGAATATGTTAATAATAATAGTGATGTTTATCACATTATGTTGAGTGTACTAAATGCTCAGTGTTGAGTGTACTTAAAAACTCAACTTGAAAATTATTTTTAATACAATTATATATTATCAAAATTAATAGTACAAGATTTTTTTTTAACCCATGTCATCATTGTTCCTCTTTCTTACACAATATTTTCTTTTTTTTTAACTCTTGCTCTTAATAAATCACGAATTCTACTTAAAAAATAGAATAATTGAATTTTTTTCAAAATATTTGTCATATTTATTTTATTTTTCATGCAAACTAAAAAAAATTTGACGTATCAATTCCCAGAAATATAAAAAAAAAATTTACAAATTATTCTCTATAACTATTTTTTTTTTTTCAAGATAACATTTGTACTTTTTAGTGTTCCGTAGGACGCTTATGTTTTCGCTTTTATGTGACTTTTTGTTATTTCGAGATAAAACGTGAAGTCCTGAATCGAATTGGCTTGTGAGATGCTCATTTTCTTTATTTTTTTTGGCCAAAAGCAATCGTCATATTTATTTCCAATTTTAAGGCCGTATTAGATTTAATATGCCCGTTTTTGGACATGGCCCAATTCCAAATATTGACCGATCGATTCCGGCAATGTTTTAATCGACGACGCTTCATCTGTAGACTCTACGATATTTTTTTCTAATTCTACGGTCGTTTATTTTTTTTTTTATTCAACGATATGTAGTGTCACAAACTGTTTTTTTACAATATTTTTTGAACCGCTGAACCGAATTAGTCGATGTTAGAACAAATTCAGGTTTTTTTTTTCCAAAAACAGACATGATATTTTTTTTTACTTTTTGGGCCTTATTAGATTCAATATGCCCATTTTTGGACATAGCCCAATTCCAAATATTGACCGATCAATTCCGGCAATGTTTAATTCGACGACGCTTCATCTGTAGACTCTACGATATTTTTTTCAAATTTTTCGGTCGTTTATTTTTTTTTTTATTCAACGATATGTCGTGTCACAAACTGTTTTTTTACAATATTTTTTGAACCGCTGAACCGAATTAGTCGATGTTAGAACAAATTTAGGTTTTTTTTTTTCCAAAAACAGACATGATATTTTTTTTTACTTTTTGGGCCTTATTAGATTCAATATGCCCATTTTTGGACATAGCCCAATTCCAAATATTGACCGATCAACTCCGGCAATGTTTAATTCGACGACGCTTCATCTGTAGACTCTACGATAATTTTTTCAAATTTTTCGGTCGTTTATTTTTTTTTTATTCAACGATATGTCGTGTCACAAACTGTTTTTTTACAATATTTTTGTAAACAGCAAGAAAAAAAATTAAAAATCCTACGGAACACTTAGGGTGCACCTTGGGGAACTTGACTATCTTTTTTAATAATCATTTTATGATTATTGTGTTACTAATGACATGTATTTTTTATTAAAATATTTGTAATATTTTATAAATTTATTTGTATTCTGTGAAAACACTTAACTTATTAAGCCCCACGATACATAAAAAAAAAAAAATTTACATTTTTTACTCTATTATTATTATTTTTTTTTTTTAAATAACATTTGTATTTTTTTATTTGTAAACATTTGTTATTCTCATTTTATTTTCTTTTTAGTCTATGAAATGCTTGAATGAACAAGCCCCATGATACAAAAAAAATAAAGGTAAAATAATACTCTTTTTTTTTGAGTAATGATTTATCAAGCAATTGTATCATTATCAATTTTTTTTTTTTTTTTTGTACTTTATCAGAAAAACATGTAATTTTAATTACTTTTCCTTGATACAAAAACTTAGAAGTAAAGAGATCTTTAAATATTTATCGATGCACTAAAGAATCATCATATCGTCGTCCACAAAATAAATATTTACAATCACAATTTAATATGATGTGTTGAATATCAAGTGGTAAAATATAATGAGTATTGGAACAAATTTGTTGATTTATAATTATGATGGTATTTATTACAACATGTTGAGTGTAAATATTTTTTTTTTTTATGTTGATTGATAATGGTTTAATTATCAGCTGTGTTATTTCATGTTTTTATTTTTTGATTTACTTTTTTTACTCAGTGCAATCGATTTTTTTTTCTAATTGATTGATGCTGAATAATCACTGATTACT
>NC_057789.1:10586039-10611039 GCF_014905175.1 Aphidius gifuensis | reverse complement strand
AGCTTGATAATCTCGATCAGCTTATGTCTTCTGTACTGTAACTAAAAAAGAAACAGAAAAAAAAAATAATAAAAACATCAATTCAAAAAATTAAATCCGAAAAACTAATTTTACAAATATGACGCACTGAATATACAATGACAAAAAAAATCTAAATCACTGTATGAAATAAAAAAATAAAATAAACTAATACATGAATAAAAAATAATTCAAATAAACCAAAAAATGAATAAAACTAAATTCTATTCTAAAAACCTAAATATAACATACTAAATTGACAGCTAAAAAATTGACCAAAAAAGAAAAAAAAACTTCATTTGAATACGTGAAAAAAAAAAACAAAAAAAAAACACTAAATAGAAAATCCTAAAAACTAAACTCAAATATGGCAAACTAAAAATCCAAAATTAAAAAAATAAAACTGAAAAAAAAACGAAAATAAAAAAATAAATAAAACTCAATTTAATAAATTAAAACCGGAGAGCTAATTTTAAAAACTAAATTCAAAACTAAATTCAAGACTAAAAACCTAAATATCACATACAAAATTGTTATCTAGTTATGACAGCTAAAGAAAATACCAAAAAAAAAAATTAAATCCGAAAAACTAAATTTAAAAAGTAGAATATTGAAACCGAAATCACTAAATAAATTAAAAAATAAAATAAACTAATAAATTAAACTAATAAATAAATAAAAAATATTTCACTTAAACGAAAAAAAATAATAAAACTAAATAAATAAAACGCCTAATCACCTCAAGATCTAAGAACTTTATGACAGAAAAAAAAGCCCGAATATACACACCTAAATCTAATCGGCTCAATGAATACTAAAAAAAAAATAACTAACACACAATCTAAAACACAAAATAAAAAAAAATAAATAAAAAAAAACTATAAACTGAAAAAATAAAACTAAAAAAGAAACGAATAAAAAAAATAAAACTCAATTTAATAAAATAAATTCGAAAAGCTAATTCTCAAAACTAAATCTAAAACCAATTCCAAAACTCAATTCTAATTTAAAATCCTAACATACTAAATTGACAGCTAAAAAAATAACCAAAAAAAAAAAAAAACCGAATATACACACCTAAATCTAATCGGCTCAATGAATACTAAAAAAGAATAACTCACACACAATCTGAAACACAAAATGAAAAAAAATAAATTAAAAAAAACCAAATGCTAAAAACTGAAAAATAAACTAAAAAAGAAACGAAAAAAAAAAATAAAACTCAATTTAATAAAACTCAATCTAATAACATAAATTCGAAAAGCTAATTCTCAAAACTAAATCTAAAACTAATTCCAAAACTAAATTCTAATTTAGATTCCTAACATACTAAATTGACAGCTAAAAAAATGAACAAAAATAAAAAAAAAATACCCGAATATACACACCTAAATCTAACCGGCTAAATGAATACTAAAAAAAAACAACTAACACACAATCTAATACAAATCACTTATTTTAACCACGTAAAATCACTAAATTGACAGCTAAAAAAATAAACAAAATAAAAAAAAAATAACCGAATATACACTCATAAATCTAATTCTAAAAATCCTAACATACTAAACAGCTAAAAAAATAAACGAAAAAAAAAAAAAAATTAACGGAATATACACACCGAATCTAAACTAAATTGAACTTATCACCTCAAGATTCTGAAACTGTATGACAGGAAAAATAAAAATAGAAAAAAATTGAAAAAAAAAAAAAAAAACAAAAATCACTTTATTACAACTAACTTCATAATAAACAAAAAAAAAAAACCTTTCAGTGTGAAGTTAGTTGAAATAAAGTGATTTTTTTATAAAGGATTAGTGATGAAAAAATATATAATATCAGAAATGTAATTTATATTAAATGAATAATTTGTACATATACCTTCTTTGTTGATGGTTTTGCACTTTGGAGTTTGTTTTCATGAAAATCTTCTTCAACAAAACTATCATCACTTTCATCACCATCAATATATTCACTGCTTTTATTAGCAGTATTTTTAGATTTTTTTGATGACATATTTCTGGTTTGAGATTGATCATTCATACTACGTTTGAGCTTACCATTTGGTTTTATTATTTTATCATTTTCATTCAAATTATTATATATATATCAACGATTAGCTGATCTCGTTTGACGTATTCTCAAGTAAATAAGACTGTTTACATGCCTGATAATTTGAGGTTATTGAAAAGTAAAAAAACTAATAAATCTTGCTGTTTAATTGATATAAACGAAAGCTAATTGAAATAAAGTTGAAAGATATAAATGCCAATTTATCTGAAAAATAATGAGTGGACAATTAAATCCAGTTGTTTATAAAGAATATAAACGCCGCAGTCAACAACGAATAAGAAGTAAATACAGACAAACAATTAACAACAACACTGCAAGTATCAGGGACCACGAAAGGTAATTACAATAATGATTGAATAATTTGCAAATTATAGTTAATAATGTCATTGAATTTATCATTGAATAGAGACATAGTGCAAGACAATAGGACTTCAAATGATGATAGAGATAATGATGATATTCTCCGACAAAATGATGACGAGTATTCTGATGAATTGATGAATGAAGAAACAAACTCTGATAATGATAGTGAAAATAACCAAGATGTTGAGTGAACAAGGTAAGGACAAGTTAAATCAACTCAAAACAAAATACAAAAAGCCTCTTAGAACCGATTTTAAATAACGAAAATCCACGACAGAAGTTAAACACTTGTGTCATTTATTCGTTGTCAAATTAAACAAACTCAGTTGAAGTCAAGATGATGTATCTGCCATTTATGATGCCAACATAAAATAACTTTATTCTTTGATATCTTTCATTGATTATAAAAATCATTTTGACAAAAGCAAAAGACATATCAACAAGTAACTTTGTCCTCTTTTATTTAGACGTTTTTTTTTTTTTTTTCATTTTTAATAATGCTATCAGTAATTTATATTTGATTTTTCATTCGACAAAATATTCCAAGTAGTGTTGTACCAACACAATTTTTCATCTTACATTTATATATAAATTCACTATTTTTTATTGACACACTTGTGTCATTTATTTGTTCTCAAATTAAACATATTCAGTTGAAGTCAAGATGATGAATCTGCCATTTATGATGCCAACATAAAATAACTTTATTCGTTGATATCTTTGATTGATTATAAAAATCATTTCGACAAAAGCAAAAGACATGCCAACGAGTAACTTTGTCTTGACTCATTTAGATGTGTTTTTTTTATTCTTCATAATGCTATCAGTAATTTATATTTGATTTTTTAGTTCCCAAAATATTCTAAGTAATTTTGTTACATCCACCAACAGACTTGTGACAGCAACACAATTTTTAATTTTACATTTATATGTCAATTCACTTTTTTTTATTGAAACACTTGTGTCATTTATTTGTTTTCAAATTATACATATTCAGTTGAAGTCAAGATGATGTATTTGCCATTTATGATGCCAACATAAAATAACTTTATTCTTTGATATCTTTCATTATTTATAAAAAACAATTCGACAAACATACAAAGATCTTTACATAGAAAGACAAACTAGTTAGACTTTTTAGTAGCTTTTTTCAGCTTGATCTAGCCATATCCTCAATGCAAAACAATACAAACATGATGTTTTTATTGTTCAAGTACACAGTATATGTTTCTTTCATTTTTCTTTTTTTAATTGTCAATAAGTATTGTGACAAGGTCAATAAATGATATCAATTGAGCATATTTATCCGGTGATGTATTTTTTAGTTTTATTTTTATTTCTATTTCATTGATCATTTGTCTTGGTTTTTTTTATTTTCTAAAGTTTGTAAATTTAGTTTATTATCTCCACCCAGAAAATTGTAATTTTATCATTCTTCTTGCGTAATTATATTTTGATGGAAACATTGCTTCTGGATGATTTTATTTTTGTAGGTTATCATGAATTGCCTGATTCAGATATGGAAACTGATATTGAAGATATTCTCAATGTTGATGGTGATATAGATCCACAAGTCAATGAAGAAGGTGAAGAAAATGAGACTGATAATGAAGATAATCAAGATAATGAAGATAATGGAGATAATGATGGAGATGAACTTCTATATCCTAGTGCTCGTCTAACATTGGGAGAAAGCATGTTATCAATATAATCTTTTTTTCTAACTCAAAATCTTACAGGTGTTGGGTTGGTCTGTTTATTAGAATTGATCGAAATGCATTGCCCTGCTCCAAATAAGTGCAAAAAGAGTTCGTTTTTATTCAAAAAATATTTTTCTACGTCTAAAACTCCCATTAAACGACATTTTTATTGCTCAAGTTGTTCATCTCCTTTAGAAACAATTATGACAAGTTCTAAACGTAAATATTTCGATCACTATCAACTGTTATTTAATGGTATTACGTTATTAATTCAGACGAGTGTGTCAGATGAGATGATTAATCATGCAGACCAAATACTAAAAAGTTTCGTACAGCGGTATTCAACACTATATACTGAACAATTCATGACCGCAAATGTCCACAATTTGCTGCATTTACCTGATACTGTAAGAGACACTGGTCCACTTTTTGTAACATCATGTTTTTCTTTTGGAAACGTGAATGGACAACTGTCTCAACTTGTTACAGGGACCAGATTTTCAGGTTTTCAAACTTGTGCTGGATTATCGTATTTTATGACAATTCCACGACTGTTAGAAGATATTGAACCAAACAGCCATACCTTTGAATACGTTCACCAATTAGCAAACCCAAAAAAAAAATATGAATCACATCGAATATCTAATAAGTACTATGCCATAGGAACTGTCAATAAAAGTAACACTGTCGCTGAAATTATTGTCGATACGATACAGTTGTTAAGTATGCAAAATTCAAATATAAAAATATTCTGTCGTTTTATGAAATCTGGGTTATTATACACATCAGAATTATCTTCACGAACGACGAAAATTAATTCATCAATCGTTAAATACTCTAACAACACAGGAACAGGTTATGGAAGAATTTATTGCTTCGTTCAGTCATCGAATTGTAATTGCAACTCTTTTTGCCATTATAATTGTAATGCAAAATATCTTGCTATTATTATAAATTATCATTTGTTTAACAAGTTTAGCTCAGGAATAACTAAATCTTTAACAATATACGAGTGCTGGGAGACCGATGATATTATTACAGTAAATGTCGAAGATTTATTTTCTGTCTGTTTTTTTATGACAATTGATTCACCAAGAAGCCAATACATTATTGAGCCAATAAACATGGTAGAACCAGAATAATTTCTACTAAAACTAGTTTTTAATTTCTAAGATAAAAAGCAAGGAATGAAAACTTTAAATTTTAAATTTATAATAACTCAAACTCATTATTATATGTAGAAAAAGTTTCAATTTATTATATATTACTGTAGTTTAACAATAAATTGATGATTATTATAACAATTGTTATTTTAAAATAAGTTTTCAATCAAATAAAAAAATAAAAATATTAACAAAAACAGCTCAGAAAGGAATTGAAAAATAATTAACATGCAAATGATTATAGTTTAATTGAATAGATTATTATTCTTTCATATTGACAATGTTGATTATTATCAATCTATCCAGATCACATTATTTTTTATTGCCAACATACTTTCCTTAGATCCATCTACCAATCGCTTTCTAATTGATTAATTATTGCTAAAGCACGGCGTTGTAGGATGATTTAGTATACAGGAAACTAAATCCTTTTTATTGCTTTGACTGCCCGAAATAAAATTTATGGTAACGATATAAAACTGTCTATTTTTACTTATTATCAAATCATGAGTTTATTTATTTATTAATGACGCTGAAGCTGGCGACTCGTTTAGGGGCCAAGTCAAGGCCGAATTAAATTGTGGGGCCCCGAGTTTAAATTTTTTTTATTTTAGGTAATAGAAAGATAGTATATAAACAGGATCATAACAAGACCCGGAAAAAATACAAACTACATCGAAATTTTTTATCCTAATTAAAGATAATATAATTACAAACCTACCCTGAAAATTAATAGTCCTTATCTCCTTCCCAAGGACACGAGATAAGGGCTTCAAATTTTCGGGGTAGGTTTGTAATTATATTATCTTTAATTAGGATAGAAAATTTTGAAGTACTTTGAATTTTTTCCGGGTCAAATAAATTAATTTTAAGAAAATCGATAAAAAATAACGATAGTAATTAAATTTCCCCCCCCCCCCCAAGGACACGAGATAAGGGCTTTTAATTTTCAGGGAAGGTTTGTAATTATAATATCTTTAACTAGGATGAAAAATTTCGAAGTAGTTTTAATATTTTTCTGGTTAAATAAGTCAATTCATGAATATAATGTAAAATAATAATAATATTAACAATTTTCCACCTGTCCCTCAAAGATGACGCTGAAGCTGGCCGCCAAACGCTGGATAATCAGGGACGCATAAGGGCCCCGTGCTTACATTAACGAAAATTGCTTCGTTCTTATGTTTCATTACTCAATCTATTATCTCGATCATGAACAAAGTAGATAGAACCTAGTGATTAATTATTTACCGTCAGCATAGCGTTTTAGGGGGTAAAAAAGGGGTGAAAACGCGTATATCAGTAAATTAATTTTTTAACTACTTTTAAACGAAAATTGGACTAAGCCGTTATTTTGTAAATTAGTATCAGAACAATACAAAGCTGAAAAAAAAATATGAACCCCTAACATAAGGTTGCTTAAAACAAGGGTTTTAGGGGGGCCAGGGGGGACGAAAACTTCAATTATTTTTTTTACTAATTTCAAAATGAAAATTGAGGTATGAAAATATTATCTGTATTGAAAGTCCACTAATTAAAATTTGAAAAAAAAATTACGACCTTTAACATAGCGTTTTAGGGGGGGAAACCGCGGATTTTAGACAATTTAATTTTTTTTTCTATTTTGAAATCAAAATTGGGGCATAAAAATATTATGTAAATTAAAGGTTTACTAATTAAAAGCTGAAAAAAAAGAACAACTCTCGACATTGCGTTTCAGGGGGGGGCTAGAGGGGACGGAAACATTGATTATTTTTTTTACTAACTTTGAAATAAAAATTGGGGCATGAAAATATTATCTGAATTGACAGCCAACTAATTAAAAGTTGAAGAAAAAATATCAACCCCCAACATAGCGTTTTAAGGGGGGCCAGGGGGGACAAAAACTTTAATTATTTTTTTTACTAACTTTAAAATGATAATTGGGGCAAAAAATTATTATTAACATTAATATGAGACTAATAAAGAGCTGAAAAAGAAATTTCGAACTTTATTATGCTGGTTTTATCTAAATTGATATAAAGACAATAGAAAGCTAGGAAAAAAAATTCGACCCTTAACATAGCGTTTCAGGCGGTTGTTTGGGAGAGTAAAGCTTAACGGTACCTCCCACCCCCCATAGAACGCTACTTAAGAGTTGATATTTTTTTTTCAGCTTGTTATCAGTTTAATATTAATTTATATAATAATTTTTGTCCCAATTTTCATTTTGAAGTTAGTAAAAAAAATAATTGATGTTTCCGTCCCCCTGGCCTCCTCTAAAACGCTATGTTGAGGGTTGATATTTTTTTTTAGCTTTTAATTAGTCGACTTTTAATTTACATAATATTTTCATGCCCCAATTTCGATTTCAAAATAGAAAAAAAAATTAAATTGTCTGAAATCCGCGTTTTCACCCCTTTTCACCCTCTAAAACGCTATGTTAGGGGTCGTTATTTTTTTCAGATTTTAATTAGTCAACTTTTAACACAGATAATATTTTTATGCCCCAATTTTCATTTTAAAATTATTAAAAAAAATAATTGAAGTTTTTGTCCCCCCTGCCCCCCCCCCTTAAAACGCTATGTCAGGGGTTAATATTTTTTTTTTAGCTTCTAATTAGTTGATCCTTATTTTAGATAGTACTAAACGGGCCTAATATTGTTAAATAAAAAAAAAAAAAAAAAAATTAAGCGTGGGCCACCCGACACACTATATGTTTTGAGATCCAATTTACGTTTAGTGGCCAGAGTGGCGGCCAGCTTCAGCGTCATCATTTATTATTAATTGATTTCCTTTTTATTAATTTACGAGTTTATTCATTTTATCAAATATAATAATGAATGTCATTTGTATATTTATTGTTTTAGTCTCTTGTTCAGAGACGATTCGTCTCTAGGATAGAGACGCCGGTCTTTTTTGAAGTAGCCATCAACAGAGATGCCGCTTTTTTTATAAGTACTTATTTCCCGTTCAGAGATGATTCGTCTCTACTGTAGTGACGCTGTTTTTTTTTAAAGTTTGAATCTCTTGCTCAGAGATGATTCGTCTCTGCTCCAGAGACGCTGACTTTTATTTTAAAGTTCAGATCTCTCGCTGACAAGACAACGTAGAGATAGTGAGAGATTCTGCAGATACTCCTGGAGAGTGATAGAGAGTATTTAGATATTGTTCAGAGACAGTTCAGAGACTGAAAAATTTTATCTCGGGATTGTACATATATTTCATTCCTCTTTCTTCTCTATTCAAAGATTAAATACTCAATCATTTTTCAATTTTTTTTATCAGCGTCATCGACTTTAATATCCATTTAAATAAAAGCAAAGTGTTTATTTTATACTTTTGTTCATAACTTCATCAATTTTAAGCTAGAGACTTGGTAATACGCATCATTCAAAAGCTACATATTGAAAATTTTGATCAACTGTTTCGTGGCTAGAGAATTTTATGAACGATTCCTAAACGATAATTTATTTCGAAATATTTTCAACATATGTTAAAAATTCGGCATATAAAATATAGGGTCTGAAGCTTTTTCATTAAGCTTTTTAAATAATCATCTTGAATTGAAATATATTGATTATTATAAAAGTTATGATTTTTTGAAACACTGAAAAAAAACAATGTTATTTGTGCAATTTCTTTATAAACGAATGAATGCTGTTTTCGGTTAGGTGTTTCAAAAATTCATAACTTTCGAAATAATCAATATATTTCAATTCAAGATGATTATTTAAAAAGCTTAATTAAAAAGCTTTAGACACTATATCTTATATGCCGAATTTTTAATTTTATATGAATGCCCAGAGGTCTTCGAATAAATAAATTATCGTTTTTTTAGGAATAAACGTTTATAAAGTTCTCTAGCCACGAAACAGTTGATCAAAAATTTTTTTTTCAATATACTTTTTTAAGCTTGAATGGTCGTATTACCAAATCACTAACTTAAAAATTGATGAAGTTATGAAAAAAAGTATAAAATAAACACTTTGCTTACATGTATTTTAAATGGAAAATACTCAAAGTCGATGAGCGACATTAAAAAAAAAAAAAAAAAAAAAATTGAAAATAGTAGATTGTTTGTCTTGTTGAATACTAAGATTTTAGGGGGTGGGAGAGAAGAAAAAAAATTTTTTTTTTTTTTTTGAAACGGTCTAATATATATACATGCATATGCAAGTATTTTTCATTATAAGATTAATATACCTATTATTAACATAACGATTCAATCTAAAATTTATTAATATTAATCAATGAAGCTCGTCAAGGAGAAAAAAATGTTTCGATGAAAATTTCTATAATAATTTATAAATTTTAATATATGAGGGTCCAGATCGAATTTTTAGGTATTTTTATCAATTATTCACTGACTTATTAATTTAACAACAAATTGCGCGTCTATTGTTTGTATTTTTATGAATATTGTAACCGATTTTCTGACCTGCGCGGCGAGAACTATCGGCCAACGTTAACAACGAGGATTTCTCACCATCCGACTCAAAATCACCGGGGGGAGCCATGTTGGTTATCTCGGAAGCCAACAACCGTGGGAGTCACGAGAACTAATTCGGGAGCCTAACTCAGTCTTAGAAATGGTAGAGGGGCGCGGTCCACCTGATTGGATTATGAAATACGCAACCAAACCTGTGGAAACCACCGTGAACCAAGTATAGTGTGTTACATACGCCTATATTACATTGCGACTATACTATAGTAAAATACCTACGTCACAAGTATCGTAAGTGTGGGAGCAAATAGTCTACACGTGAGATATGTATTTTGTATAGGGAACCATAAAGCGATCCACCCGTGACCAGGTCTTACACATACGTTGCCATTGCAATAATAATATATCTCAATATTATTATTATTGTTATTATTTACAGCGATCCATTCGTGAACTCACACATACACATTATGAAGCGAGAATATAATAATTATTATTATTATAATAAGAGAACCATATAGCGTGATCAGTAATATTAGTCCGTCATTGGAAATTCAAGCAGAGTTTCACCAGGACTTAACGTCTGATACCTAGAGAGCCTTTACGAGAGATTCAAACGATGTCGAGAGAACCAGTAGTAAACCAAGAGAGCCAGTCAAGAGAAGGTAGTGATCAGTTTGAGAGCCAGACAAGTTGTGTCGTCTAACGACGACGTTCAGTGCTTAGCTGCTGTGACCTCTCACCCAACTCAGTAGCACTCTCTTCCCTATCGCCCTCGGACATGCGCAGCACGCTTTCCGAGACCGCAGTTCGATAGGTTTACGATGGGGCTTCGTGCGCAGCCTTCGGTGAGTTCATTTCTTCGATGGAGGAGTGGGGCACTCGCCACGATAAGGTTTGGTGTATCAAGACATCTTATAAACATCGAACAGGCGCCCCATTGATGTCATGTATAATAGTCTTGACCCAACACAGAGCCTTGCACTAGTGATCCTTTATTTATTAATAACCAACTCCCATCGGTTATTAACACGCAAACGTTAACAAATAAATAATCCATATCCATTCTGATGAATATTTATTTCGAGAACCCACGAAATAATAAATTTCGTTACAATATATACAAACGCGCGAGCATACACGTTTACGGTAGAGGGGGTAATGATCAAGCATATATAGCCTTAACAGCGGCTTGCAATTTGTTGTTAAATTAAAAACTCAGTAAATAATTAATAAAAATACCTGAAAATTTGTATAAAACTTCTTGATATACTGCTACACAATATTGTCACTGACAAGTTACTCAATTTTCAAATTTCTCCGACTCTTTTTTCGTTTGGAGTTAGACAAATTGAATTTTTCCGTCGCCATGAAACAGGAAATAAAAAAAATGAAACAATATAAATGAATAATTATTTCAATAATGCTGTTGGTATCGCTAGATTATTATGAACCTACAGTCAAATTATCAAGTTGATTTATTCATTTTTAAGACAGTTATCACAAGTTTTATACTCCAAAAAAAGTATTTTTAAAAAAAAAAAAAAATTTCGTTTTTATTTTTTAACGCGTTAACTAATAAATATTTAAAAAAAAATTATTTGAAGGAAAATATGTATTTTTTAATTTTTTCGCTACATTTTTTACTTAGCCGCTTAATCTTTTACTCAGTCCAAATTATAGCTAAACACACAATATCTACATAATTTTACCAGCTTAATTTTTCCCTCAGCTACATCTTTTCAATAGCGAAATTTTCCCTTAGCTATATTTTTTACTTAGTCTCAATTATAGCCAAACAAACAATAACTACATATTTTTACCAGCCAAAATATTTTACTTAGCGACATCTTTTCCTTAGCTCTATTATATTATCAATTACGAAACAAATTACCACCAATACCAGAGAAATATCGATAACTCGAAATATATTCGGAATATATTAAAAAATTCGTTTTTGAACTTTTATTTTACTTGATGAGTTTTATCAATCGTTAATACAAAATTAGGAAGAAAAAATCGATGTATCGAAATTTTAAAATCATTGATTATTGAAAATTACTGAACAACAATTATTGTATGAAAATAGAAAAAAATAAAATAAAAACAAACAACATTTTCATAAATGAATGAAAAAAATTTGTTCAAATGTGTACTTATTGTTATTTTGTTCAATTCCAACAACACGCCGAAGATGTTTACACATAATGAACCCGCGAGTCTAGATAGCTCACAAAATTTTTTTTTTAGTCTTCATAATTTTTTTCACATAAAATTTGGAAAAAATTTGAATTATTGGAATTTCGATTCAATCTCTATTAAGATTATAAATTTCAATGTATGTCAATTCATATAACTTTTATTTTTCAATTCAAATAATGAATGGTAATTGCCGGTTTCAGCTTTATTAGGATTTTTTATTTTCAATTTCTTAGCTAAATCATTTTCTCATCTCCAGTTTTTTATCCAAGTAGTTTCATCTAAATTATTTCCTTATTTTCATGTATTTCTAAGCTAAGTTATTATTCTCTTTCGGTTCAAATTTATTTATTGAACGTATGAATATTAAAATTGTTGAATGTTAAATTTCTTTATTATACAATTATTTTCTCAATTTTCCGATTTATGGAAAATCTAAAAATACTAATAACTGAAAAAAAATTTGTATCATATTTATTCCATTCTAATTTCAGTCAAGGTTAAGTAAAAAACAATTATGGGTGAAATTGGATCTTCCTCTGAATGACAAAAATTATTACCATCCTAGTGTTCAAGTCATCATAGAAAAAGTAATTCATTCCCAATATACGATAAGAAGACTGAAAGCTGAACAAAAAATGGAACAGCAGAGAAAGAATAAATTAACTCACCCTGAGGACTTGTCACCACTGGTTCGTTCCTTATTAGAAACTCAGTTGTATCCTTATATAAAAAAGACAAACATTATCGGTCTTCTGGACAGTTGATTGGTCGTTGTTTTTTTCTCACTTACTATCATATGAATTTCTTTTTGTTTGCCTTTTTGTATTATTTTTGAAGTGAAACTTCTTTAGAATGGTCAGTAAAAAAAAAAAAACAAAAGATAGATGCAACGAAAGTAACGGTATGAAGGTAAGTAATTTTAAATTATTTTTTATCTTGTTTTATTTATTTATTCCCTTGACAACGATACGAAAAAATTTGTTTAAAATTTGTTTCAAACTTTTAGTTTCATGAAAGATTCAAGAGACAAAGGTGAATATTAAGCTTAAAACTTTTATTATATACAATATATAATTTATTATGTTATTTTTGATCAAATAATGAGTATTTAAAATGAATCTGTCGAATAATTAAATAATACTATTATTCAAGTGCTTGTGCTTGTTATGATCGTGCTTGCCATGATCGTAATGAATTCAAGATCTTGAATGAATTTGTTAAGGTCAAAAAAATGGAACAGATGATTAAATATTGAATCATTCAATGAAACAACAACAATAGGAGTAAATAATAATTTAATAAATGATGTACCGAGTGGAAATCAAAATAACAATAACAATATTGATCATATATAAACAGCAGCAATCATAATAGAACAAATACATGGTGGTGGTGGTGATCTATCGACTTCATCATCTTCATCAGGTACATCATTACTTGTTCTTTTAATTGCTGAAGCAACTGTGCCTTCCCTGCGGGGGGAATTTTAATTTCTTCTTTTATATATATCGAAATTCGTGACTACAAATTTATTTCATTCTCTATCGTTACAATGATTATTGTTACAACTAAAATTTATTTAATTTTCATTCATTTTGCTTGTTCCTTCTAATGGGTCATCTCCATGTCCAGAATCGCTTCCTTCTAACCTTTTAAACTCTCCGTTTTTATTCATTTTGTTGTACTATGATTTTAGCCTGTCAATGTTTATTACAAAATTGTCGAGTTCGATTGTATTTATTTTATTTACTTTTTTCTGTCGGTTGAATCAGGATTTAACGTTTTAGTTGTTGCTGAAATCGTCGTTATATTTTTAATTTTTTTATAATCATTTATTTTCAATTCCTTTGATGCTATCACATCACCCTTTTTTCCCTAGAAATTTTCTGCCTTTTCATTCCATAAAGTTAGTCCAATCTAAAATATATTTCCTTTGGTAAAATTATTATCTTTGTTTAGTTTGATCAAACTTTTTTTCATTTAAATTTTATTTTACTTCATAATCACTGTCGTCTTCTAATGTTATTGTTCTTTATTTTAATAACCATACTGACATTGCATATATAAATTCCACTTTATTTATTGCTATTATGATTGCGATGATATCTAAATAATGTCATTATTATTATTGAATAGTTTTCTTTTTTTTTTTTTTTCGCTAAAATTATTTTGCCTGCAAATGATTTAATTGGTAGATGTACAATTTCTTGTATTTTTTTAATATCGAAATTAATTTTTGGTATATTTTCATTTTCCTCATCGTCATCGAATTTTATATTAGCTTCTACTGGTATCATTATTTCTTTATTACTTATTGATGGGTATTGTTCATTAATTTTTCTCACTAATCCTCCAGTGATCGTATATATTTTGTTTAACTTGAATATTTAATAATTTATCATGTTAATAATTTTTTTTTAAATCTTTTTGTTGAAAAATCTTGTTGTTAAATATGATTTTTCCATGATATTCTGCTATACTCTTCTTTTTTGCTTACTCATATTTTCCTAATATTTTCCTATAATTATCGTATTTTTCTTTATATTCAGTGATTTTTCTATATTTTCATTTATTCGTTTATATATTCTTTATTTTTCTATATTTTTCTTCATTCTCCATATTCATCCTGTTTACATTAGTTAAGGGACTTAGGAAATGTTCGGGGGGGGGGGCATAATTGATATGTTCCCTTATTTATCGTTTTTTTCTTTATATTCAGTCACTTTTCTATATTTTCGTTTATATTTACCGATTTTTCTTTGATATTTTCCTATATTCTCCTTTATATTTACTGATATTTTCCCATATTTATCGTTTTTTTCTTTATATTCAGTCACTTTCCTATATTCTCTTTTATATTTACTGATATTTTCCCATATTTATCGTTTTTTTCTTTATATTCAGTCACTTTTCTATATTTTCGTTTATATTTACCGATTTTTCTTTGATATTTTCCTATATTCTCCTTTATATTTACTGATATTTTCCCATATTTATCTTTTTTTTCTTTATATTCAGTGAGTTTTCCATATTTTTCTTTATATTTTCCATATATATCGTATTGGTTAAGATTAAGGGACTTAGAAAATTTTTAGGGGGGGTGTCTACCATGGTTGGGGGGGGGGGGGGGTCCAGAAGAAAAGCGAAAACAATAGGAAATTAAAATTCCCTAAAAAAATCTTAATTTATATTTAATGATTCCTATTTAATAATATTATAGGAAGTGAAACTGAAAGCTGTAGCTCGTATAAAAAATTGAAAACATCAGCTGTAATACATAAAGTTCCTGAGGAACTAGTTGAAAACAATCAATCTATTATGAATTTGCCACACACAGAGAAGGATATGTTAACAGTTAACATATGCCATGTTAAAAAGGGTGGTGGCTGATAAGTTTACATCAAAGATATATATATTAGTAGTGTACCAAAGCGGGTTCTGGGCCATTTCAATATCAAGGACCCCCGCTGCGGAATTAAATAAATAAACTTTGTACTCAATCAAGCCGCCATTTTGTATTTTTTTTTTTTTTTGAAAAAAATAAATTTTGATCCGATGGGGATTTGAACCCGGGCCCTCTGAGTGAAAGTCGAGAGCCTAATGCTCAGGACCACACTAGCATTTCGCTGAAGGTGCTGTTCGATGGTTGCATATAACATGCATTCAGATAGTCCAGACTATTTATTTTAAAAAATAAATACATGGATAATCATATAAATGAATAAATGAATACATATATAAATAAATAAATACATAAAAAAAAAATAAAAAAAATATTGAAATAATAAAATAAATAGGATTCACAATGTGATAGGAAAAATTATTGAGCATTTTAGTGAGTGAGTTATTGGATAAAGTAAAATTCAAATTTATGTATTTTGTCTAGTATTTTTTATTATAATAATTGAAAGCTTAAAATAATTTTAATGTCTTACAATTCAATTCCCTCATCAACATCATTATCATCTTCAACTTGATCTTCGACATCTTCCTTGATATTAATTCTGACTTCTTCTTCTTCTTCTTCTTCTTCGACATCTTCATCTGTGTGCATGTTTTCATCTTCTTCATCTGAAATGGGCCCATCAAGATGATCATCCCACAAATGTCGACTTGGCATAATTTCTATAAAAATTCAAATTGAAAATAATTAATTTAAAGTAACCTATCAACTAGACAATTATTGAATTAAAATTTATACTTACTATACTGCAGCAATGCTTTTCCTAGTGGCGTTTTCGTTATTTGGAAAGTTGCTATAACAAATTGAAAAAAAAACAATACATTATAATATATTATCAAATTAGGGGAGAAATTTAAATGAAAATAAATAAAATTTTACCATTTGATGTAACTTTATATGGAGCATCATGAGTTGCAAGTGCTCGATCATCAAAATCTTTCCAGTCTGTCCCATCTGTTTGATCTAAGAGCCAAATAAAATAAAAAACGAATTAATTCGCAAGCGCTTAGTGCACTAGTTTATATTAATAATAATAATAATAATAAGTGTCACATATACTTACGGATTTCAGATTGTATGTTATTATTGACATCTATTTTTATGTCGAATCCAGCTGTATGCGAGAATAAAAATTTATCAAATTATAATTAATAATAAATTACATTTAAATAGTTAATTGATACATACAAAAATTTCTATACAATCGCGATGCTGAGATTAATGCAGCGATTGATCCAGTATGATACTCAATCATCCTCAATTGGCTCGTACGTTTGAAAAATGGAAATGATTCATTTTCCACCTCTCGTTTTCGACAACGCAATTCAAATACAATCATCGGCTTCAGTGCAGTAGTGTGTTTTTTGAACTGAAATTTAAGTACATACAATAAATAATACAATTACTTTACCACAAATACTAATCATAAATACAAATTACTTAAGTAATATTCAACTTACCAAGACTGAAAATGTCGATCCTTCTATTTTGATGCTCCAACTTTTTATGATCAATGTCTTGAATACTTCTCTTTTTATACACACAAATTGTCTCCCTCTCTAGCTTCTTCTCATACATTTTAGAGATTATTTACTTAATTTATCATATGAAATATGAAGAAGATTATAGTGAAAGTAATAATAATTCTGCTTTTCCAAAAAATTTAAGATTTAAAACTTAAAATTTAACTAATGCTAATCAATGAAAATTCTTAAACTTAGTTACATACTGAATACCATATGTTTTAATAATTTTAAGCACATATGCCATTTTCATCATCAGAAGAGTACAGTGCTGTTTCACCCTTGGCTTCAAAGGATTATAACACACTTGCACACTTGCACACACAGTGTGGTCCTGGCTGATGAGACATGTGCTAAAAGATTATAACTCACTCAAAAATCTTAACAAAAAAAAAAAGAAAAAATGAATGTAAAATCTAAAAATTTGCTTCAGCTTTATTCTTAAATTCATGATTTAAAAATTCAACAGTTGGCTTTCATAGAAAATTATAAGACTTTGCAATATACCAATAGAATATGCTGGGAGTCCAATGGATTTTCAAATGTATTTCTTTGAAAAGTTTAATATTATATTTTTTTCACATGAAATTTCGTCTATGTATTAATGCATGTACATGTATGGACATATTCACATGCATAGCAAGATTTG
Source organism: Aphidius gifuensis (assembly GCF_014905175.1). Classification (NCBI taxonomy): domain Eukaryota; kingdom Metazoa; phylum Arthropoda; class Insecta; order Hymenoptera; family Braconidae; genus Aphidius; species Aphidius gifuensis. Next base: position 10,593,462 of record NC_057789.1, on the reverse strand, counting down.
AAAAATAAAAAAGTTGTATAAGATATTGTATTGGCAGTCCAAAAGTTTGGACAGTCTTGTCTCTTCCAGCATTCAAGCAACTTGCTGAAAGAAAAAATTGAGAATCATGACACAAAATTTAAATGTAGATGAAGCAATGTCAATTTTTGCACATTTAGAGCAGAGAAAATTTTTTGATGGAGAAAGTGAGCGGTTAAAACGTGAATATTACTCGAGATGAAATTCAAACGACAATTGATATTTTTGAACAGAAAATCAGTGAATATAATCAAGTTTTAAAAAATACAACCTTAAGTTTTCGTGTTAGAAATGTGTTTGCGGCAACAAAAAAAATTGCTGCACGGGAATTAGAAAAAACGAAACGGTTTAAAAGTAGAAAAGGACAAGGTATTTCTAGTGCAAATATAAGTGCTAAAAATAGTGCTAATGATATAAGTGATGTGCAAGAAGAAGCTCGGATTAAGTGGTGTAATGTTTCAAGTGCATTCGATGGTGTTATTACAATTGGTGCTATAATTAATTTGGGGCATATTGATATTGAGGGATTTTTAAGTGATGCAAAGAATTTATTGTGTGATAAAGTTCGAAACGCTTTATTATTAAAAAATGCCTATAAGATAAATGTGATTCTATCCTGTAAATATGAAATTGCTAGAAATGAGACAATATCTGTAGAGACTAAATATTTTTCAAGTGCTTCATCGGTGATAATGCAAACAACAGATCTAGACAATGAAGTGACTGAAAAGTTTGAGAAAATTAAGTCACAAGTAGAAGACTGTATGATGAAAGATTCGGGTTGGACTCTTCATGAAGTCTTGGATCTTGAGGTTCATCTTAAAGAATTTTCACCACTGAATGGAGGTCTTTCATCATTTTTTGAAGTACCGAAATGGGTTAAAGATAAAAAAAGTGTTGTTAATGTACAGAATAAGCATGATCAATATTGTTTCTTGTGGTCTGTTATAGCTGGAATGTATCAATTCACTAGCCATACTGAAAGAACCAGCAAATATCAGCCAGTTAGTGCAACAGTAGATGACACTAAAAGTGCATTTGAAAATATCTTAAATTATAATGGTTTTGCATATCCAATGTCATTGCAAGATGTTGATAAATTTGAAAAATTAAATGATTTATCAATATCTGTTTATGGTCTTGAGTATGATCGTGATGCTGATAATAATATAAAACTCTTGAAAAATGGTGCAAAAAAACAAATGATTGTACCATATCATTTGAGCAAATACGTTGTACAAAATCCAACAAAAATGCTAAATTTTAGAAGAAAATTTAATAAAAAGACAATTCACATATTGATGCTGAGAAAAAACCATGAAGATGAAGAAAATTTAGACTCAGACGATGAGGATGATGAAATATATCAAGCAGATGAGTATCATTATGTTTGGATACGTGATTTATCTCGTTTAGTCTCATCTCAATTATCAAAACACAAAATTAGACATATTTTTGTGACAGATGTTTGTGTCATTTTAATATAGAAAAATCTTTGTTGAATCATCAGGAAGCATGCAAGAACAAGAACAAGTATCGAATGGCTCTACCAAAAGCACCAAACAACATTTTAAAATTTAAAAATTATAAATAACAATTAAAAGTTCCATTCGTCTTGTATCTTGATATTGAGTGTTTACTAAAAAAAGTAGTTAACCCAGCGAATAATATTGTGAATAGTGCGATAATCCAACATCATGTACCATTTAGCATTGGCTATTACATGAAATGTGAATACGACTCTGCTTTATCTAAATTTAGAGGCTTTTTTCTTTCTTTTCTTGCTTACTAAAGTTTCTTCAGATTCTGATGCTGTTTCTGTTGATTCGTTTTCATCATTATGTTGATACATTAAGATAGGGTTTCGAGACAAAGCATCAGCGTTTGTATTCAAACAACCCTTTTTGTAGATAATTTCAAATTCAAATTCTTCCATTTCTGTCTTCCATCTAAATAATTTAGAATGTGGATCTTTAAGATTCATTAGCCACACTAGGGCTCGATGATCTGTAATTATTTTGAATTTGCGACCATATAAATAGGGTCGGAAATGTTTTACGCACCATACAATTGCTTTCAACTCGCGTTCAGTAGGTGAATAATTTCTTTCAGCTTTATTAAATGTTCGACTTGTATATGAAACTGGGTGTTCTTTCCCATCTTTAATTTGAGACAGTATCCCACCTAATGCAACAGCTGAAGCATCTGTAGTCAGTATGAATTCTTGTGAAAAGTCTGGGTATGCCAGAATAGGTTCTTTACATAATTCTTCTTTCAGTATTGAAAAGGCTCTTTCTTGTTCATTTCCCCAATTCCACAAGGTGTTTTTTTGCAAAAGTTCAGTCAAAAGTTTGGCCTTCCTACTATAATCTGGAATAAATTTTCTATAGTAGCCAGACAGGCCTAGGAATTGTTTAACATTTTTCTGATTTTTGGGCGTAGGGAATTCCCTAACGCTTTTACATTTTTCAGGATTTGGTTTGACGCCATCTTTTGTTATGACATGACCCAAGTATTGTAATTCTGGTTTCAAATATTCACATTTGTCAGGTTGCAATTTTAATTGAGCACTTTGTATCCGTTCTAGAAAAATTCGCATTTTTTGATTGTGTTCAAGCAGTGTTTTTCCAAAAATGATAATATCGTCTAAATAGACGAAACAAATACCTTTTCCGATTAAATCTTTTAAAATGGAGTCCATCAATCGTTGAAAGGACGATGGAGAGTTTTTTAGCCCTTGAGGCATGCGCAAAAATTCGTAATGGCCATTAGGCGTACTAAAAGCTGTTTTATGACGGTCTTTGCTATTCATTGGAATTTGATAAAATCCACTAGCTAGGTCAAATGCAGAAAAGTATCGGGCATTACCTAACTGATCTAAAATTTCTTCGATATTCGGTAATGGATAAGCATCTGAGTGTGTTTTTTCGTTTAATTGACGATAATCGACAACTATCCGCCATTTTTGTTTGCCTGAAGCATCACGTTTTTTAGGTACAACCCACAAAGGTGCGTTATACGGAGAGTATGATTCTTGAATTATTCCCTTTTCTAACATTTCTTTAGTTTGAGAAATAATTTCTTCTCTTTGTATAGGAGGGTACCTATACTGCTTTACATTGATAGGTATTTCGTCAGTTGTATTAATTGAATGACTTGCCAATTGTGTACATGGCAGTGGATCACCTGGTAAATAATAAACATATTGGAAAGAGTCAATAATCTCCCAAATGTCATTTCTATCTTTTACATTTGGAATGTGATGTAATCTTGTATTCTTTTTCAATAGATCACTTCTTTCTGTTGAATATGTCGGATTGATTTTGAATATTTTTATACTTTTTCTATTAAATATAATTGTTTTTTGTTTAGTAAGAATTATCGCGTCTTCTTTTTCTAAAAATGGTCTTCCTGCAATTCCATCTTCATCTAATGGAAAATTGTCAGGTACGATAAGAAAGATGTGATCGACATCATCAATCGTTATTTTACATTCTTGATCGCAATTTATTGGATTATCATTAATTCCTGTAATTTTGGCGTTTACAGTTCTAACTGGTAATCCGACAGTACATTTTTTTTTTATTACATTTGCTGCTGCCCCGGTGTCTGCCAAGAATGAGTGTTCTCGTTGTCCATAGGCACTGCAGATTCTGAGCATAAAGGTTGCTCCAGAGTTTCGTTCTCTTGACACTGTGTATAATTTATGGGAATCGGCGGTTTTTCGAATTGGCGTCGATTTTGAAAATTTTGAGGTTGAAAATATGTTGGTCTTTTTGGACAATCTTTAATGAAATGTGAAAAACTGCCACATCCATGACAAGGAAATTTAGAATTTGGTACTGACTGTGGTACAGTGTTAATTTGTGATTTTTCATATTGTTTAAAAGTATTCTGTGGTTTTTCGTATTGTTTAAAAGTGTTTTGTGATCTTTCAGTTTCATTATTTTTCCCGAAATTGTTGTTCATTCTTGGATACAAAGCACGAGAAATTTCTTCTTCTTTTTCTGTTTCGAGAGCTAGATTTTGAGCTTGACGAATTGTTTCTGGTTTACCGGACTTGACAAAAATTTTAATGTTTGAACGAAGACCTCGTATATATTGAGAAAGGCCTTGTTCTTCTTCATTCGCTAAAATGATATGCCGTTGCGTTGAACTTATTTTACAATTATTATTTATCGACCGTTTAACATTTGCATGGTATTCATTAAATCTTTTATTATATAGTGTAACATTGTCTCTGCCTTGTTGGCATTGACTTCTTTCAAGAAGTGAAACATCATACGATTTATTTTCCCCAAAATAATTTCGCAGTACTTGAAATAAATCATCAGAAGTTCTTATATCATTACCATCAATCATTTTTCTTGCATTTCTAATTATTTTTTTTGAAATAATTAATCGAAGGAATGTTGTTTTTTGATCAGCCTGTATATCATTTAGCATAGAATTTATTCCAAATATAAATGTCTCTACTGAAATATTATTTCCATCAAACTCGGTTATCATTTCAAGGTAAGCTTTAAGAGACGACATTGACGCGACGATCGGGTTACAAGCAGCTTCAGATTGTTCACTGCTGTTTTCATCGTTACTTTCATTGTCATTATTATCATTATTTTCGTTGTTTTGAGTAATATTATTTCTAAGAGTTTCTACTTCTAATTGAAGTCGCGTTAATTGATTTTGTAATGCAAGTAAAGTTTCGTGTAAGTTCTCGTTATTTGCCATTTTATTTTGCAAATTAGAATTAATTAATATTATAGAATTTTCTGAGTTATTATTTAACGATTCGGTTGGATCGGAGTCGTCGGTGTCGATTACTTTTTTCTCTTCTCGATATTGAGTGTTATTCATAAGTAAAAATTAATTACTTACAGTATAATTCCAAATTTCATCGTGACTTAAATTTCTGTTCTTTTCTTCTTTTTTTTTTCTTTATAATAGTTCACTTTTTCTGGTCTATGATAGTTCACTTTTTCTATGATAGTTCACTTTTTCTATGATAGTTCACTTTTTCTATGATAGTTCACTTTTTTTCTATGATAGTTCACTTTTTCTTGTCACCACTGTTTTGAGAAAACCTTTTTTTTTTTTGCTGCCACCAAAATATGTTATGCCTTATTCAATAACTCAAATAAAATGCTCAAGTAGATTATTAATATTAAAGTTTATTCAAAGATAATGTGTTACATATAGCGACAACCTTCCGACTGACTACCTGCACCGGACAATGCAAGGCGTCAGTTCAACATAAAGATTCATCCGCGCTTTGAGCACTACATTCAATGTCAGTGCGACGGTCAATTCTTTGAATTAGAATTATAAAATGCTGATTAATATAAAAGAATATAAAATTATAAAATAATCATGCGAGATGCATAACAATATATATATATAAATATTAATTTTTTTTTGACCAATTTTTGTTGCAGTGACATCAAAGGATTTATTGAAAGCATTGATGGTGTACGTTCTGTACGTACTTCTCAAGGCCATGTATTTAAATTTGTTGTCTCCAACGGAAGCAAATTTAGAATAAGAATTGTAATATGGGGTACCAAAGAAGCAAGGAAATGGGAAGCTCAACTAAAACGTGGTCAAATTGTTGAACTTCTTGGTGGAAAGTTACAATTGCCTAAAGAAGCTTGGCGTGACTCAAATGTCTTCAAGTATGAATTCATCATGTTGGCTGCAACTGAGCTCAATATACATGGTATGATTTCAACATCAGATATTGATGGTGTTAATGATCATCATCAGTATCCAATTGTTCCATTAGATGAATTAAGTACACACAATGGCCGAGCTGGTATATATATTATTATGATTTTTTTTTTGTTTTTTGTTTAAAATAAATAATTATTTTAATTTTTATTGTTTTATTATTGTTCCAGAAATTCATTGCTGGATTCGCAGCAAGTTTCGTCTGGTCCAAACAGCATACAGTAAATTTGGTCAAGGAACAGTTGCTGATGGAACATACCGTTTGACTGTAAATATTTCTTCATTTGAAGCAAATGATAATTTACAAATTGGTTCACCAATTGCATTAAAAGGGGAGTTGGATATGAAAAGTGTAACTTTTCGTGTCACTGATCCAACAAATGTAATTATTCGTGAAAATATTGAACCAATGGACGATGACAAATTGGATGATTCATCATCTCCAATAACTCATGCACCACCTAAAAAACGTGCATTACTTCCAGTTGATGGAACTTCTGGTAATTATCATATGAATAGTACCGGTGGTAATGCTGGTGAAATAAATTATAATACTGGTAAATTATATGATATAGGTGGTCATGCTGGTACATCTGGTCAATCACGTGATAATAATAATACTGGTAAATCAAAGGGTTCTGGTGGTCATGCTGGTAAATCATGTGATACTGGTGAAACGGATAATACAGGTAAATTAAATAGTGCTGATGATAATAATAATGTTGTTGGTAAAAAAATAATAAAACTGGTGATTTAATTAAATTTTTGAACGTTACAGGTGGTGATACTGATAAATCAGATCATAATGATGAATCAGATAATGGTGAAGATGCTGAATCAGATGATGGTAATAATAATCCTGATACTGGTAAATCAAATAATACTGGTAGTTCAAGTGATGCTGGTTAACCAAAAAATAAATCAAGTGATAATAATACTGGTAAATCAAGTGATAATAATACTGGTAAATCAAGTGATAATAATACTGGTAAAACGAGTTATAATAATACTGGTAAATCAAGTACTTCTGTTAAAGCAAAACATACTGGTAAGTCAAAACATACTGGTAAATCAGGTGACAGTGGTAAACCAAACGGTACTGGTGACCATGATAATAAATCTGGTGGTACTGCCCAGTAAATAACAGCTTTATTTAATTTTATTTTGGATGATTAATATGGTGTTTGTTTTCAAGAAATTTGAAAGAGATTAGTGTGTAAAAATCTCATTCATTATTGTTTTTTTTTTTTAATTTATTGATAACTCAATAATTAATTTTTTTTTTAATTTTCTTTTTTGTTTAAAAAAAAGTTTATTGACAATTCTCAATAATTCATTTATTTTTTTATTTTTTCTGATTGAAAACACTCATCCATATATAAATTCATTGAAAAACGTCCAATTACGACTGATTACTATTACTTCTTACTTGAATTGAAATTTGTGATAATTAGTAATAATACGTACTGTTGAATAGTGAAGAATACTTATTATCACCATATTATTAATAATTTTGTTACAACTTCAAAAAGTTAATGCATGTTTTGAATTATTATTATTATTTGATTATTTATGATATTAAATTATCAGTCAAAGTTTTTTTTTTGTATTGAAGGTGAAAAAAGTATTACAGTTGTATTTTTTGTATTTTCATCAAAAAAAAAAAAAAAAAAAAATA
>NC_057789.1:10566039-10581039 GCF_014905175.1 Aphidius gifuensis | reverse complement strand
ATATGTTTACGTAGTCGAATATCAAAAGCGTGGTTTGCCCCATGTTCACTTATTAATAACACTCAAACAAAATTATAAAATTACTTCTTCTGCCGTAGTTAACAAATATATTTCTGCTGAAATCCCCAATGAAACTGACGATCCCGTACTTCATGAAATTGTCATGAGAAACATGATCCATGGTCCATGTGGAGATTGGTGCAAAGATAAAAATAATAAATGTTCAAAACACTTTCCCAAAGCATTTCAAAATGAAACAGTAATGGATGAAAATGGATATCCAACTTACCGCCGCAGAAATACTGGAGTTTTCGATCGTTTGCAGGGAGGAACGGCTGATAATCAGTATGTTGTCCCTTATAACGCTGTATTATTAAAATTATTTAATTGTCACATCAATACAGAAATAGTATTAACTATCCAATCTGTTAAATATTTGTACAAATATATATATAAAGGACATGATGCTGCAGCTATTGAAGTGACAAATATGAATGAAAGATCTATAAATCATGATGAAATACACAATTTCATAGAAACTCGATACGTAAGTCCAGTTGAAGGATGTGATCGAATTTTGGGAAGATCTTTACAAAAAAAAAGTCACTCGATTATGCGTCTGCCTGTACATTTACCTAACCAACAAACTGTAATGATTAGTGACGAAGCCACAGACGACTCTATTAGAACAGCGTTAGAAAAAAATACTATGCTGATCGAATATTTTGCGTTGAATCAACGTGATACAGAGGCAAGACAGTTTACATATGCAGAAATTCCATCATACTACGTGTTCAAAAAGTCTTCTAATGCTGCAAATAAATCCTGGGAAGGACGCAAACAGGATCGCAAAGTTATTGGAAGAATGTACTCTATTAGTCCTCATCAAATAGAATTATTTCATCTTCGGTTATTACTGCTAACAGTCAAAGGAGCAGAGAGTTTTGAAGCTATACGGACAGTTGATGGAAAAACATATGATACTTTCCATGGTGCATGCTTAGCACTTGGTCTCATTGAAGATGATACAGAATGGGAACGTGCAATGACAGAAGGAGAAGTATGGATGATGCCACGACAGCTGAGATATTTATTCGCGAGTATTTTAGTTCACTGTCAACCTAAAGAACCGAGAGAACTGTGGGAAAAATTTAAAGATGCTATGTCACAAGATTATCGTAGGAATTATTGTGATTCTGAATCAATTAGTAGAGCATATCATGACATAAATGCTTTATTATGCAATGACCGATATGATCTAAGTAACTTTCCATCAATGCCACCATTAATTGAATTTGAAATTCATAATAACAATAATGATCAGAATATGGAAGAAATACAACCATGTCACCTTGAAATTGGTCAAAGTCAATACATAAAATTGAACTCGAAACAGAAAGAGATTGTCGATACGATTATAGAAGTAGTGATGACAGAAGATAAAACGAAAATTGAAAATACGTGTTTTTATATGGATGGACCAGGTGGATCGGGAAAGACGTTTGTTTACACTACTCTTTATCATTTACTGAAAAGTAAAGGGAAAAATATTTGTACTATGTCGTTTACAGGTGTCTCAGCTATATTACTCCCTAATGGAAAAACTGTACACAAAGCATTTGGCTTGCCAGTACCACTGTTCTTTGACTCAACGTCACACATAAAGATTCAATCAAAAGAGGCTCAGATCATGAAGGATTATGATTTATTAATCTGGGACGAAGGTCCAATGGCACCAAGATACTGTATGGAAATTGGTGACAAAACTTATAAATATTTCATGGATAGTAATTTACCATTTGGTGGAAAAGTGATGTTGATTGGTGGCGATTTTAGACAATTACTGCCTGTCAAAGTTAATGCTACTCGCAGCGAATTGGTTAATTTGTCGATTAAATTTAGTCATCTTTGGAAAAATTTCTCTATGTTTACATTGACGGAAAATATGAGAACATTACCAGAAGAAACGGAATTTGCAAAGTATCTCCTAGATGTAGGTGATGGAGTTCTAAATGACAATAATAATTATATAATAGCACCAGAAAAATGTATCGCCAACACGACTGAAAGCATAGTAGATACAATGTTTAAAGACCTGCTCAATAATCAACGATATGATGAGTTAACTAAGGTAGCTGTACTGGCAGCACGAAATGTTGATGTCGATCGAATTAATTGTGAAGTTGTAGAATTACTTGATAAACAATCAGAAAAAATTTATAATAGTGTCGATAGTACAGAAAACTGTGACAACGGAGATATAGTCGACGTCATATTACCAGAATATCTTAATTCTTTAGATCCTCCTAATTTTCCTCCTCACGAACTTAAATTGAGGAATAACTGTGTTGTTATGCTTCTACGTAATTTAAGTATGACCAAAGGTTTATGCAATGGGACGCGCTTACAGATATTAAAATTAGCACACAATTTATTACAATGTCGGATATTGACGGGTGATAAGGCTGGAGAGATAGTTTTTATACATCGCGTTACGTTATACTGTGAAAACATTTATCCTTTTACTTTCAAACGAAGACAATTCCCAATCAAGTTAGCTTTTGCTATGACTATAAATAAAAGTCAAGGACAAACCTTCGAAAAAATTGGACTCGACCTTCGTAAAGATGTTTTCAGTCATGGTCAATTATACGTGGCTTTTTCAAGAGTTCGATCACAGCAGTCATTAAGAATTTTTTTGGGTGATCAACGTCAAGATAATTTAATCAAGAACTTTGTTTACAAAGAATTATACGAATAATTGAAAAAATTATATAAAAAAAGTATTTTTAACTTGCATTTATTGGAACGAATTGTTTCAGGTTCAATACGTACAGTCAAAGCGCGCGCGTAGCGCATCTACTTATCTTCGTATTTTATGAATCTAAAATATCCTCGAATTTGGTTTTTTTTTATATGATTTTAAAAAATTGATTTTCTTTTTAGGTTATTGGAAGTACATTGCTGGGGTGAATCTACAATTTTTTCACAATTTTTTTTATCAAATGCATCATACATCAATGAATTTAGTAAATTAAGGAGTTTTCACGAAGATTTACGTTGCTTTTGGGAAAGTATGGAACATCTGAAAAAAGATTTTAGTGTCGAAACACATGAAGAAGTATTTTTATGTCATAATAATCAGGCACATCTGATTTTTTTGTCCACACAACGACCATGGGTCACAGATCTTCATCAACTCGTTGAAGAATATATCTATAAATCCCCATATACTGACTTTGAGCAACTCATGAGCGAGTTATTCAAGCTGTGGAATAAAATTGAAAAATTAGAAAGTCGTATTCAAGGAAAAAAAGAGATGAATATAGAAGATGAAATAAAGGAATATTTTTTTTTCTAACAAAAAAGAAAAAAAATGAATATGTCTTTTTTCAATTAATTTTTATTGTAAATTTTTTTTTTTTATTTCGCTCCTATTCATATATTTGGTAAAGGTTAAATGAAACCAGCAATTATTTTTTTTCATTTTTAATGAAAAAAAAAATTTTATTCCATATTGTTTAAAATTTTTGATGTGTAAACATCTTTAGGCGCGGGTTGGGAATGGAGTAAAAGGAAAAAACATAGAGTTTAGACGTCAGATCCAGTAACGGATTCGGGCAGGAATCCATTTTCTGTCAGTCTACATTGCGCCTTGCAGCGCTATGGTAATCCGTCGGTAACCGTTACCATCAGGTGTTCTGTAGTATAGATAAATTTAAATGCACGTATTTATATATTTAATGTATTTATATATATATATCAGTGGTGGTTTCGGGGACATTTTTTTTTGCGATTTTTATTCAGTAATTGAACGTTGTACATCAATGTACATTCATGTATAAGACGATTTTATTGTATACACCAAAATAAAAAAATTTTCGTCGATTGGTACTTTTGAGGACTATCGTTATGACACTGTTTCAACCCTTCACTTACCTTATTTACTCGAATCCTTTGTATTTAAGTATTGTGTTGGCATGAATTTAGAAGGTACAAAAAATAGAAGTAGTAAATTTTACATTTTTAATACATAAAATTTAAGATTTGACACAAGTCCTCAAAACAACCGATGCATGAAGAATTTATCTATGTAATGGTGGTTTCGAGGACTTTTCTTTTCAAATTTTAATTATCCCTTTAATATAACCTAATGACTGTTTTGACGGTGGCAATAGTCCTTATATCTATTGTATAATACTTATATTGAATAACAATTCATAAAATGTATCAGGGTCATATGATAAGACTTCTTTGTTATCGTTTTAACTTGATGTCCCCAAAACCTCCGATAAATTTTTTTAAAAAACTATGTAATGGAGGTTTCAAGGACTTTTCTTTTAAAAATTCACTTATCTTCTTAAAATAAATCAATGACTGTTCTGACGGTGGCAATAGTCCTTATATCTATTGATTAATACTTATATTGAATAACAATTCACAAAATGTATCAGGGCCATATGATAAGACTTCTTTGTTATCGTTTTAACTTGATGTCCCCAAAACCTCCAATAGATTTTTTTTTGAAACTATGTAATGGAGGTTTCAAGGACTTTTCTTTTAAAAATTTACTTATCTTTTTAAAAAAACTCAATGACTGTTTTGACGGTGGCAATAGTCCTTATATCTATTGATTAATACTTATATTGAATAACAATTCACAAAATGTATCAGGGACATATGATAAGACTTCTTTGTTATCGTTTTAACTTTATGTCCCCAAAACCTCCAATAGATTTTTTTTTGAAACTATGTAATGGAGGTTTCAAGGACTTTCCTTTTAAAAATTTACTTATCTCCTTAAAATAACTCAATGACGGTTTAACGGCGGCAAAAGTCCTTATATCTATTGATTAATACTTATATTGAATAATGATTCATAAAATGTATCAGAGCCATATGATAGGACTTCTTTATTATCATTTTAACTTGATGTCCCCAAAACCTCCGATAGATTTTTTTAAAAAAACTATGTAATGGAGGTTTCAAGGACTTTTCTTTCAAAAATTCAATTATCACTTTAATTCAACCCAATGACTGCCTTGACGGTTGCAATATTTCTTTTATATGTTGATTAATACTTATTTTGAATGACAATTTATAAAATGTGATAGGGCCATATGATAGGACTTGAAGATAAAACACTATTTATATATCTTACATGATGTCCTCGAACCCTTTTATTATATTTTTTTATCCGGATTATGTTGGTCGTCCTGAAGACTTTTCATAGAACTTAAACGAACTAATGATAGAAAATAGAGTACAGAGTTATGACTGTTTGGAATACGTGTATAACATCATCTATCTCTACGAAGTAGACTGAATCCGAGAAACTGGAAAAATATCAGTGAAAAACGGAAAAATATCATAGAATAAAAAAAATATTAGAAGAAAAATTTTTGAACTTGCAATTAAAGAGTTTTGAGAGTAAACATACAATGCGGCCATTTTTTAAGTCACACTTAACGATTGTATGAATTTCAGTATGGGCTTCATGTTCCTAAAAGCACTAACGGAAGAAGTTTATGGATTGGTACGTTCCGTGGACACCAAGAAAAATTAAGTAGAACTTGTAACAAAGACAACAGTCTTTCTCTAAATACCTACTGTCTATAACAAATAGTTTCAGTTATTGCTATCGAAAATAATTCAGTTTCGGTTTTCCCGAAGGTATCTAAGAATTTCTAATGCTACTAAATTAAGGCGGTATCTCGTTGTTCAGGCTACTGGTTCAAAGTAATCAATCATTTCCAAGGTTCCGGAAAACCGGAAAAAATGGTCTCAACTTTCTATGTTAAAAGAATACAGAACGACCGTCTTCCAAATCAACGCGGTTTTTGTCGGAGAATTTCCTTATATTTTGGTTTTATGTGATAGTCCTTATGATTTGATTCGTCGAATAAATTATTAAAACTATAATAAATTACAGTGTAGAAAAACGGCCTTATTTCGAGTTTGAAATATTTATTTTATAATTTCCGGTATAGGCTGCGAGTCCTCAAAACCACCGTTCTACGAATAAAAAACTTTTGCAGCATGGTGGTTTTGAGGACGTCTCAAAATTACGTCGTTGATTCCGTTTTGATTCAAGTATGGTTTAAGATTATCAGAAAGGTTCTATGAAATTTCCAAACTCGCAGGTCCCGTGTACACCGAGAAAGTTTGAGTAGACTTGTAACATAGACAACGGTCATTCTCTAAATACCTACTGTCTAACAAATAGTTTCAGTTATTGCTATGGAAACAAATAAAGTTCCGGTTTTCCCGGGGGTATCTAAGAATTTTTAATGCTACTAAATTAAGGCGGTATCTCGTTGTTTAGGCTACTGGTTCAAAGTGATCAATCATTTCTAAGGTTCCGGAAAACCGGAAAAAATGGTCTCAACTTTCCATGTTAAAAGAATACAGAACGACCGTCTTTCCAGTCAACGCGTTTTTCGTCGGAGAATTTCCTTATATTTTGGTTTTATGTGATTGTCCTTATGATTCGATTCGTTCAATAAATTATTAAAACTATAATAAATTACAGTGTAGAAGAATGGCCTTATTTCAAGTTTGAAATATTTATTTTATACTTTCCGATATAGGCTGCAAGTCCCTAAAACCACCGTTCTACGAATAAAAAACTTTCGCAGTATGGTGGTTTTGAGGACGTCTCAAAATTACGTCGTTAATTCTGTTTTGATTCAAGTATGGTTTAAGATTATCAGAAAGGTTCTACTATGAAATTTACAAATCCGCACGTTTCGTGGACACCAAGAAAAATTACGTAGAACTCGTAACAAAGACAACGGTCTTTCTCTAAATACCTACTGTCTAACAAATAGATTGCTATCGACACGAATTCAGTTTCGGTTTTCCTGAAGGTATCTAAGAATTTTTAATGCTATTCAATCAAGGCGGTATCTCGTTATTCAGGCAATTATTTCAAGGTGATCAATTATTTCTGAGGTTTCGGAAAACCGGAACAAATTGTCTTAACTTTCCATGTTAAAAGAATTCAGAACGACCGTCTTTCCAGTCAACGCGTTTTTCGTCGGAGAATTTTTCTTATATTTTGGTTTCATGTGATAGTCCTTATGATTCGATTCGCCCAATAAATTATTAAGACTATAATAAATTCCAGTGTAGAAGAATGGCCTTATTTCGAGTTTGAAATATTTATTTTATAATTTCCGGTATAGGCTGCAAGTCCTCAAAACCACCGTTCTACGAATAAAAAACTTTCGTAGTATGGTGGTTTTGAGGACGTCTCAAAATTACGTCGTTAATTCCGTTTTAATTTAAGTAAGGTTTGAGATTATCAGAAAACTTCTATGAAATTTCCAAACCTGCACGTTTCGTGGACAGCAAGAAAGTTTGAGTAGAACTTGTAAGGAAGAAAACGAACTTTCTCTAAATACCTACTGTCTAACAAATAGATTGCTATCGACACGAATTCAGTTTCGGTTTTCCTGAAGGTATCTAAGAATTTTTAATGCTATTCAATCAAGGCGGTATCTCGTTATTCAGGCAATTGTTTCAAGGTGATCAATTATTTCTGAGGTTTCGGAAAAAACTTTCCTTGTCGAAAAAATACAGAACGACCGTCTTTGCAGTCAACGCGTTTTTCGTCGGAGAATTTCCTTATATTCTGGTCTCGTGTGATAGTCTTTAGGATTTGATTTGTCAAATAAATTATTAAAACTATAACAAGTTACAGTGTAGAAGAATGGCTCCATTTTAAGTTTGTAAGATTAAGTTTATAATTTCCGGTATAGGCTGCAAGTCCTCAAAACCACCGTTCTACGACTAAAAAAATTTCGTAGTATGGTGGTTTTGAGGACGTTTTGAAAATACGTCGTTAATTCCGTTTATATTTGAGTATCGTTTGAGATTATCAGAAAGGTTCTATGAAATTTCTAAACCTCTACGTTCTGTGGACACAAAGAAAGCTTCAGTAGAACTCGTAACAAATATAATATCTTTTTATTATTCAAATTTTAGCATATGTCCTCGAAACAATCATTCCACAATTATAAAAATTGTATGTCACGGTGCTTTCGAGGACTTTCAACAATTATTTGATGAACAATTTTTTTTTTGTGTTTTCCGAAAAAACTTGTTGTTATGTCTTATAGATTACAGATATCCGTAAAGATTCTTAAAAACGAGTACACTATTCCTGCGTATTCCTGTGCATTTTCTATTTTTACAGAATGTCTTCAAAACTGCCAATAGCTGGAGATACGAAATCCGTAAAATGGTGGTTTTGGCGACATTTAGATTAAAGTAGAATCGAAAGTTATTATCCAGTCGACTGCAATTTCAACGATGAATTTCATGAAAAGGGAAGAATCTTATTGAGAACTGCCAGAAAATTCATATCGAAATTCATAAATTCGACTGTTCCATCGAATTGAGGTTCCAAAAATTAAGTCCTCAAAACTGCCTCTGTGTGAAAAAAAAAAGGTAGTTATTGATGGTTTCGGGGACATGCAATATTAAAACAGATATAATTATGTTAAATGTTATTATAAAGCATAGTGATATTTTCTTTATACTGAAAATTCACTGAGAACATGTTTGTAGTTTGAATTGAATCGTAAAAATGCATTTAGCGCAGTAATGTTGCTTTTTTATCAAAAGTCCTTGAAACCTCCAGTAGATCGAAAAATGATGTTCTTGGAATGGAGGTTTCAGGGACACACGAAAAAATTCTTATTTTGGTAAATAATTGAATTTTTTCATCGAATCATTACTATTTATAGTTTAAGATGGAATTAATTGAAGATAAATCGGTCGTAATACCTACTTCACATTTCAATTTATGAAAATTATACCTGGTAAAATAAAAAGTCCTCAAAACCACCAAAGCATATTTTTCAAATGGGGTTTTGAGGACCGTCCTCAAAACCACCATTAACTGAGATGTTGTTTTGGGGACCGTCCTCAAAACCACCAAATGTCCTCAAAACCACCATTGTATATATGAAGTAGTCCCCGAAACCACCACTGTATGTATATATTATTATATATATAATATATATGCGCCGTTGTATATATTAATATACAAGTATTTTATTTGTATTTATTATACTTGCATTTGTTAGGCGAAGTAAAGTTCATATTGTACATATATATTATATATACATTAGGGTGGTCCTTAAAAAGGCTTTGGTGGAATTTTATCACTCTCACCCCCCCCCCCCCATTTGGTTAGAAATATATAAAAAAAAATTCCCTCAAATTTTCAGAATTTTTACTCAACATTAACCCGTGCCGCAAAAGCTTTTTCTATTCTCGATTTTGGGATTTTTTTCCTCTTTTTTTTCAAATTTGTTTTGACAATAACTCACAAAGTTACCGACCGATTTCCTTCATATTCAGCTTATTATCATTGTGAAATTACACAGATACATAATTAGTGTTAATTGCATTAAAATATCGATCCTGAAAAAAAAATTATATCGTCGTTTCTTTTCATTATACACAATATCGTTAATTTTTTTGTGTACGCTCAGAATATTCAACAAACTGTCAGTCTTATAAAAGTTCGCCTTTATTGGTACGAGCGAAGCTAAAAACATCAAGATGTATTACCTGGCTCAAAAACTTATGCTTCCATTGGTATCATCAAATCTGAAAACATCGTCACACAGCTGTCATTCTGACGTTCGATCATATAACCTTACTAAAACTTTATGCAGTTGTCTTTAAGCTTGTATGTTAATCATTTTCATAGAAATAATAATCCTCCACTGAAAATCAACTGTTGTGTAGCTGTTAATAAAGTAAGTTGAGATTGAATTGAGCTTCAATTATAATTGTTTTTTACAATACGTAGGAAGTTAATAAAAAATTTTGTTTATTTTAGTTGAAAAGTTGCTGTCATAAAATGACTTCAGATCATTATTCACGAGAAAATATTTATTTATTTTTACCTTCTTTTGGTAAAATCATTCTCACTTTATTATTATTTGGACAGTCGTTTAACCCTTTTTCATATGAATTTTGAATTCAAAAATGACAGAGACAACGATCACATAACCACTTTTTATCATTATTCTTCGAAATTTGTGTACTGACAAGTCGTGATAATTTTTGTATCCAAGCAAAATGAAATATTGGTTCATCAGTTGACAATCCACTATTCACAATGAGTAAATTAATTGTGGGTTTCAATGACCTATGTTTACTCAAATACACCGGTAATATTTCACATTTATCATAAATACCGTAGACATTGATCGATCAATCATTTATAACTTCGAATTTTGGAATGACACATAACATTATTGGGGAATTTATCCCATAATATTTCAGAACTGTCACAAAATCAGGGTATGATGAGGTACGATAACTGTGAGATTGAGCTGGATACAAAGCTGCTGTGATTGCAAACAAAAAACAGTACTCATCATTATTTTGAATATTTAAAACTGCTTTTCTTGTTTGAATACTTTATGGTAATTCGATAAATGTTGAAAAACTTCCTCTTAATGGCTCATACCAATTATTATTAATCATTAAATTAATCATTGCTCTTAATGTCCGACCAGAATCTTTTTTTTGAAAATCTTCAATTTTTGTGAAGAACATATTTGTTAAATTGTCATTAAACCAATTTTTCAAGTCAGTAGTTGGTAAAATCACTTGATTTTTCGTATTGAAATATATTGTCTTATCGATAGATTCACCATTTTTCACAATTCTAAATTTACAATCTAAGTCACCATTCACTTTTAAATTTTCATCATTTATCAAAATATGTTTTATACGATTAATTGTCATTTTTCGAGTATCCTCTAAAAATAAAATGATATCTGTATGTTGAAGATTTACAATGGTCCCTGATCTTATTCGTCCTTAAAATGGAGAATCACCATCTAACCACATTACTTTTAAATTTTTCACTTGGTGATCTAAGTTGAGAAATCGTTGTTTGAATTTGCACCTTCTTATTAATTGTCTATGCAACTTTCAATGCTTTATCCAAGAGCCAAATATTTTTTTTTCAAATTTTAACCAATTTTTAATTTGTTATGGTGTTCGAATTTTCGCAAATGCTAGCTCCATAATTTGAACAAATTTGAGACACTGTTCAGAACTCATTTTTTTTCAGATACTTTACGTTATCAAAAACAATATGAAACTGACCGTGCTATATCTCTCAGACTTTATATGGAACAAGATTTCTCTGAAGAAATTGAAAATGTTCTGGAAAGATCAAAAAAGATCTGGACAGATCAAAAAGATGTTCTGGAAAAATCGGAAAAGTTCGAAGCAGATTTTTCTGGAAAGATCAAGAATTTTCAATTTATCGATTCATCGATATCTTTTGAAATAATTATCAATATTTCGAGAAAAATCTAATTATAAAAAAATCCGACGTAATATTAGACTCTTCAGAATATTTGAGAATATTTGAGAATATTCGAAAACATTCTAGAACATTTTTTTACTATAAAAGGAGTAAAAGTCATTGCAACGATTAATCAAGAATATGACGTTTCAATTCCCAACCAGATTTTTTATATTGCTCGAATACGAGTCAGAGTTCAGCACAAATTCCGTAGATGGGAATCATCTCGCACTACGTGTTCTGACAGGATCAGCTAATAATACATATAAGTTTTTTTCTATTTAAAATAAAAAATACAAAAAATATATCATACAATCAATCAATCGAATTTTTGTAATGTATTCTAAAATTATAAAAAAAATAAAAAATAAATCATTATTTCAATATTTTCAAAGATTATTCATAATTTATCTTAAAAAAAAATTTTTTTTTAAATGTATATTTAAAGGAATGAAAAAAAAAAAAAATTTCAAGAATTAAATGATACGTTTATGAAAAAGAAAATAAATATTAACTGATATTCGATAGGATTGATATTTAAAAAAATTAAATATGAAAAAAAATGAGAAAATATATAAACAATTGAATTATAAAAGAGAGAAATTAATCCACAGTTGATAAATTATCGAACTGAAAAAAAAAAAATATACCTATATGTATTTTACCTGAAAAAAATTATATAAGTTAATCAACTAAAGAATTATTTTTTGGTATGCATATTTATTTCAAAAGAGTATGATGACATATCAATCACAAGAATGATTAAATTTTTTTTTTCTTTTTTATTCAAAAAATGATTGAATATGAATTATAAATAATGATTAAATATACATAATAATATGATAATTGGATATAACGAATGTTATTATTGGTGATTATTAACAATGTTATTAGTATTTTTTTGTATTTTTTGGAATTTGTATTTTTATTTATTCAATTAGTTCAAAATGGAGCTCATCGTTTTCTTTTGTAACCTTGACGTTTTTATCATCAAATATGACTCGGACTCCGTTGTTTGGTTTTGTAATAATTCTTAAAATTTCGATAATAAAAACGAAATTTTCAGTATCTACTCCATGTAGCCATTTAGAGGGAATCCAAGCACTGATGGTTGGATCTTTATCATCCACATAAAAAACTTGGAGTCTGAATCCAAAAATTTCAATGATTCAAATACAAAAAAATAAGAATAAACAATGAATTAATAATTAATAATGACTGCCATTCAATTATTAAAAAAAAAATCACAGACATACATTATCTAATTGATTGTTTTTTTTTGGAAATCACGAATTTTTCAAAAAAGAAAAATTAATTTATTGTTGTAATTATTCAATTGAAACTTATATGCAAACACAATGCAATGAAAATAAGTAAGTTTTGTATGTTATTCAACGAGCTTCGCAGCCACCGATAATTCGGTTCGGGATCAAAAACGAGAATTGTACGATCATTAAAGCGGCACATGTACGTTAAGACCGTACACGGAATTCTCGAAAGAATCACTGGAACTTTGCCATCTGCGCGCATAAATCGAACGTACTCATTTTTAATCACTTCCTCAGAACGTTTTTCGGTTGCCGTCCTTTATCCCGAATCAAATTCCCCGAATGGCTTCTTTCCCGAATGACCTCTGTCCTGAATGACCTTTTTCCCGAATACATTTTGCCCGAATACAATTTTCCCGAAATATAAATCCCGAATATCATTTTTCCCGAGTATTTTTTTCCCGAATGAATTTTTTTCAAGTGTATTATTTTATTTATATTTATTTATTTATTAGATTACAATATTATGTGCAATAGCTTTTAAAAATTCTAACTCGTGGAACGATCCATAACTAGCCACAAGAGACATTATTCTTTTCTAGAAATCTATCCATTTTCTTTTCGGCATAGCCCGGACTTTTCTTCCTAGACTCAGCTCTGCTATCATTATTTCTGCGTCAGCTTGTTCTTTTTGAAATTCACCAAGTGCAGAATACAGGTCAGGATGGTGTTTCCCAACAACAAGCTGAAAGCGATTTTTAATTTTTGAAGCGAAATTTATCACCTGTGAGTGTTTTCTGATATCGATCAGGAAGAGTACCCAAGTCAGCAAGACTTTCTGGATTTGGTGGCAAATTTTTTTAAAAAAAATAATAAATGAATATTGTATTTAAAAAACATAATTAAAAAAAATTACCTCCGGATTTTTCGCATTGATTTTTTTAAATTATCGTGCTCAGGTAGCTGGCCAAGGACGCCCTCAGACAGTCCAGCTAGCTCTGCACGTAATATTTGAGATGGGGGTTACTGGGGATGGTCCTCAGCCTTCCGTTTTGAAGAAATTTTTAAAATCTTAGCTTCAACCTGTTCTTGGTTGGGAACATGAGCATGATCGTCTAATGCTGGTTCACGTATAAAGTAATGTTTATTTTCTCCAGCATTGAATGCAGTAACCGCTCTTGCTTTGCATTCTTTATGACGTAACCTTCGACACTCCCAATAAATTTTACCTTTAACTGGTAATTTAGACCGCAAATAAACGAAACCATTATGAACTAATTTTGTTTCCTCCAGAATTTTGATATTATCCATTATTTAAAATATTAAAAAATAAAAATTTGAATAAAATTTACTTCAAAATTTGACATTCAAAACGAAGTTAATGAATCAAATAAAATAAAACAAATGACGGTAAATAATGAAATTAGTATTAACTTTCTTTTTTTCATAAATTTTATTTTAGTATTAGTTCTTACTTTTTTTAAATAATTTTTTTTTTTTTTTTTGAAATCGGGCACAATAATATTCGGACGAGATGCATTCGGGCAAAAAGCATTCGGGCAAACAGACTTTCGGGAAAAAGGTCATTCGAGAAAAAGGCCATTCGGGAAAACCGATTCGGTAAAAATACCGTGAATCACGTTTTTTTTTTTTATCAAATGATGACTATGGACCGATGATATTGTGTTTTTACATAATTTTGTTTCAATTAAAAAAAATTTTTTTTTTATTGAAGTACACTCAAAACAAAATAAATAATTTGAAATTCAAAAATGCATTCTTGATTTACTATTTTTACTGCAATTTAGGCCATTCAACTACTTATCATTCAAAAAAACAATAAATCATGTCAAATTTAAAAATGCATTAGTTATTTAATTACTTTCCTACAATTTAGCCTTTTAACCACTTATTTTTAGTCATTCATTCAAAAATTTGAAAAAATACACCTATCATCTAATAAAAAAAATCATTCAAAAATTAAAAATGTATTTTACATTCAATCACTTCTTATAAAAAAAATTTTGAATATCAATCTTATTCTTCATCACAACAATGGAAATTATGAACATTCTTTAAAAAAAATAAAAGAATGAAGTACTATAAACATATTTACTTTATCAAAGCTAAAAAAATTTTATTCAATCATTCAATCACTTTCCTTGAGAAAAACTAAATATCAATCACATTTTAAAACTAAAGAATTTCATTCAATAAATTTGAGAAAATTAAGAAACTAATTGTCAACTTAAATTATTCATTCACAGAAAACGATTAATCTGCTTTCGGTCACTGTAAAAAAACGTAAATAAAAATAAAAAGAATATTTAAACACTTTTGAAACACTTTTTGGAATAATTTAAAAAAAACAAAATTAAAAGAGAG